>NW_015113257.1:41424-78256 GCF_001443285.1 Poecilia latipinna | reverse complement strand
GGGGGGGGGGGGGGGGGGGGGGGGGGGGGGGGGGGGGGGGGGGCGACAATAAGGCCAATGTTATGTCACTGGCTCTGTTCGCTTCCAGAGACCGAACGCCTGCTGGTCCAAATACGACGATGGCGCCTGATTAAAAACAGGTACTGAAAGGTTTTTTTTGCGTATTTGATTTGTTTCGTGTGTTTTGTTGTTGTTTTTTAAAGCAGCCTAATGACTTAATCCTCCTGCTCTCGAGTGTGTTCAGAGAGAATCCTCGTCTGAGTTCACGCTGTGTGTGTTCTCCCTGGTCTTTCCCTCCTGATTCTCCAACCCAGCGGGAGTTTGGTGCCATTTGTGCTGTGGCATGTAACACAGGTCCCCCCAACCCCCCAAAGATTATGGGGGCTAAGACAATAATAGAGGATGGGATGGGGAGCAGAGGAGGGGAGGATGAGCAACTGTCTGACAAATGAGGAAAAAAAAATAGGAATTGCGTCTGATCTTTCACCACATTTGCACTGATGTTTTGACTAGACCTGTAGAGTCGACTCCGTCGTCACCGCTCACCTGAAAAACAAATCCCTATATGGAAAGAAGAAGAAAAGTGATGCTAGCTGCAGGTTTGTTCAGTATTATTTAAATGTAGCGTAATTAAAAAAAAAAAAAAAACAGGGTTCAGTTTCTGGCAGCTCATCACAGGCAGCTTTGGCAAAAGTCAAAAAGTTATTGAATTTTGTATTTTCTTTGTTTACTTTTCTCTGAAGTCAAAGTTTTTCCTTTTCTCCTCTGGCTACATTTGTTAAAAGGTTCTTTGTGGCATGTGCAGCAGTTTTGCACATCTACAGACTTTCTCTGCAAAGACAATCAACTTTCAAGCCTCGTCACAGATTCACAACTGGATGAAGATCTTTGATTGGGCCGTTTCAACACAAAGACACTTTAATCTGAACCACTCCACTGCAGCTCTGTCTGCGTGTTTAGCATCGTTTCTCTGACAGAAAGTCAACCTCCCACCTCGTCACACGTCTTTGCAAGTTAATGTCATTGAAGCAAAGTGGACTTTTCGAAGATATTTCAGATTTCTGTTTCTCACAGTTTTTGAAAACCATTAGTTATTTTCCTCCAAATTCACAACTATGCACCACTTTGTGCTGGTAGTGCATGAAATCCCAATAGTACAATAAAGTGAAGGCACTGCAGTTAGAAGACATAGGTGCATTTGCTTTCTGTCTTAAGGTATGAAAAACTAAAGGAGACATTTTCAGTATTTCTAAGTGTCTAATAATCAATGTTTTACAAAGATGAAAAGTTTTGTTCTCATAAGCAGGTGTGGAAACTGTGTTGATTTGACAGAGGTGCCATAAACACTGCATGCCATTACCCCATCCCACAGTGTTACGCTACTATAAAACACCCTAAATATATGGTTATAAATCTCATCATGAACATGTATATGTATGTAGTAATTACAGATTTTTTTAGCCACAGAGAGGCAGCAGAAACAAGCTGCAAAGAAACCCGATAGGCTGTGATTGAAGTCAGGGTGGGCAGCACCTAGCTGCTGTCTGATGATAGTTCCTCTCCCAATTTCCTCCTAATGAAATAATCTCTGTCTACCTAACCTAATTCCTTTGCTGTTTTGGCCTGAAGTGCAGTCTGAAGATCAGATAAGATAAGAACAATCTTTGTGAAGTCACCAAAAGAGAGCGCAGGGGGCTATTTGCAGGGAGAATGAATGTTTATCTACAGATGAGGGATTCCCCCCCCCCCTCCCCCGGTTTGGTCTCAGACATTTTATCATTGCCTATTTATCAGTCAGAGGTTGTTTGTTTTGTTTTTTTAGGTCCAAAAGTAAGGCTTTTGGCAGAATGTCTGGCGGTGCAAAAAAAAAAAAAAAAAGGTGAAAGCCCAGAATACCCAAACACACCCTGTCCCACATTATTGAAATCCTTCGACATGGCGCTCCACGCTGGGCACACATTCCACATCACTCCGGTCCGTCTGGGGGGAAACCTACCTGTTGCCCCGCAACACCGGCCAAACACAGGGGTCAGACAAGCGTGTCTGGGCAATTCCTAACGTGACAGTGGCTCACCAGAAACCCGGACTGGCGTGGTAATGATACTCCTGCGCGGTGGGCGGGGCCGGCGTTCGCCTCCGCGGACGCTGGTCGGAGCCCAGTCTGGCCCGCACTCACAAACGGGGAGGCAACACAGGAAACCGGGGCTTCCAGTAAAAACATGTAATTAGAAACACATTGACTGGGAGCCTTGGCATGATACACCCATCACGATGGAAGAGACACATGCAGGCCGGGATGCACACATGGGTTTAAGAAAGGAGAGACTGAAATGAACAATGGAACACTGAGAATGAGAAGGCTAATGCTGCTAAGCTAACATTCACACCTTCGGATATCTACTGTGGATTTAACGGCAGGAGAAACATTCTCTGCCTTAAGCTGCTGTCGCATAGTTACATCAGGATATGTTTGCTGGTGAATGGAAAAAAACACACAATTCAGGTCTAAACATCAGAAAATCAATAGGTTTTGGAGAAACATGAAGTCCTGTCGTGTTTGTGAACATTGTATGGAAGATGTACTGCTGCTCTAGTCCATGTGTATTTTGATCAAAGTATTTAACTCTTGGAAATTAAGGGTGTATTCACACCAGCCGTGGTTAGCCTGCTTTAATTGAACTCTAGTTCGTCTGCCTAGAAAGTCCGGTTTGTTAGTGTGAACGCCAAAAAAAGTGAGCTGTGGTCTCGGTCGGTTGAAGTGAACTCTGGCGCAGTTCAAATGTATCCATAGCGCAGGGAACTCTGGGTAAATACAACCAAAACAAACACGCCAGTGGGAGAAATAGCTTGTGGTCTTTCTCACAAAGTCAAAAGAGAAATCCTACAACCCCAAAACATGACAATATTCCATTTTTGTTTACATTTTGTGAAGAAGGAAGCTGAGCTGTTCTTGTACGGTTTTTGTGTCGTTTCCTTCAGTGGTTCTTGAAGGAACCACAGGCGAGAGGAGGAAAAGGCTTTTCAAAGGGTTTGGTTTATTTGACACAGTGCAGTGTGAAACTGAACCGCACCAGTTAGAAGTCTAACAAAAGTTGCAATTTTGTTCCCCGAACGAACCGAGTCTACGGGACTGTCAGGTGTGAAAAAAGTCAAAGTCTAGCTTTTTGAGTTTCGTGCATCCAGCATGCTGATGAGAGTTAGGCTTTTGAATAGCTTAGATTGACAGCAAATATCATTATTATTGTGTTATTTATGAGTTGAAATTTGTAACCCTGGGATGCCAAACACGTGAAAGTTAGTGGACTCTCTATAATGGTCTTTTTGTGTTATATGTGGTTAGAATAACGCCAGTAGAAATTACATTTAACTTCCTGTGTGTGTGAAAACAAACAGAATTGTAATGACGGCTACGTGAACTGGTCTAGGGAGGAAAGAGAAAACAATGGTGTGGTTAGCTCACCTTGACATCTATTGACTTCGTCATCCTGAAAACAACATCTGAGCTGGTTGGCCCAACAGCTCCATCCAGTGCCTCACTGGACAGCCAGCCTAATCGACGGTGATCAGTAGAGTTCGATTTCAAATGTGGGTTTTCCTGAAGGTAAAAACATTTGCAGTTTAGCTAAAGATGGTTTTCTTCCAAAACACAAATACTGTGTCTCCTCTCTGTGGTCTCTTCAGTTGTCTGTAAATGTTTGTATGACTTCAAGCACAGGTGAAGCTCATCAGCCTAATCAAGGCAGTCTGCACTAACGTGGTGCTTTTGCTGCTTCAGGACATTTGAGAACCAGAGGACGGCTACATCACACATTGTTTCTCATCCAAAAACAATCCAAAACTCTGGGAAATTTTCCTCAAACATGTCACAGACTGGCAGACAGGTATGAAAAGATTCTCACTGAAGTTATTTCACTCAAAGGTGGTAAAACTAGAATTAAAGATTAGGGCGCCGTAACTTATTCCACAGCCAGAAAAAAATAGCAGAAAATTTGGCATTCGCCTGAAACTGAATCTCCTTCTTTTCCAGAGAACATATAACAGCGTGATTTGACGTTTCGAAAATAGATTTGCTTAATTAAGACACATCAATAAAAAACAAACAAAAAAAACTTTTTTATTGATAAAAAGTTTTGATCATATAAAAATTGGTTTATTTTGCAAAATTGCCATGGAAACACTTTTTTTGCATCACACGAGTCACATGATCAACAACCGGATGTTGTCACCGGCACAATCCACAAAGACTACGACACAACATTTTATTTGCTTTTTGTGGATGATGGCAAGTCCACAATTGCTAAGTTGTGGTTTTTCGACATTAGCAGAAGATAGACAAAGTTTTGCGCACATTCGTAATGAAAATGCAGCTATTGATAACTAAATATTTCTTTGGAGGCTACTGAACATTTCATGGTGTCTCCTAATTGTTTTATTCTAATGTCATGGTGGTGCATGATGAGCACCGCATGTATTCATGCAACAGGACTCATTGCACAAACTTCCTTTCCTCACATTTAGTCCCACATAGCATCGAAATGGGATCCATTACTAACCAATTCCCTGCTTCTGCAGCATAAAATGCTACTTTGGAGACTGAAAGTGCATCAGTCTGGACCGGAGCCCTCTTTGCTAGAGAGCAGTAGGTTGGTGGCACAAGCGGGCAGAGGCCCGGTCGCCAGGACGCGCCCTTCACTGCCATGCGGTCAACCCAACTCCAAGGGAACGAGGAGAGCCAACCGTGTTCCCTGGCATGAACGCCGGAGACGTCCTGCGGCTTTTGTTTCTGGCTCATAAGCGCGGATGTAATTGAACATGAGAGGCAGAAATGAGTTAATTGCTGAGCAAACAGTCACACTAAAAAACACGCACCGAAACATGCTGTAGCAGTTAGATGTTTTCAGGAAGCCAAGAGCGCGCACACACGGTAAGATTTATTAAGCATGAACGACCAGGCCTAATGATGAGAACAGCTTCTCCTCGCCGCTCGTGAGAATCTCACAGATTTCAGCGTGGAGATACCGAAAGGAGCTGGGGGATGGACGTGAGAAAGAGTCTCCGCATCCACAGAGAGGAAACCATCAGAGGCGCTCTTTAGTGTGTGGCTTTACAGATCAGGCGAGTGGTGACTGTGGCCTCAGAAAGAGAGGAGGGAAAAAAAAAGAGCCTTAATTAGCCTCCACTCCCGTCAGACTGCCAAACTAAGAATAGGGGTTAGATTAACGAGAAATGAACGCTTTTAATCAACTCTCAAAGCCGATGTTTTTTTTGTTTTTTTTTTTCCCCCCTCAGTGTCAACAGTTCACAAACACGTAATTAGAGTAAGTGGGGAAGAAATGGACGTTTTGGTAGGTGATGAGGTTTCATAACATCTGAAAACACAAAAAGTGTGAAGTGACAATTCACATTTTCCAGATGCGGCACAAACAGCTGGATTAATCATGAGGACGCCGAACATGGAAGGAAGGAGGAAGCCGGAATAGCATTGGGAAAAGAAGAAGGAGAAGAAGAAGAAGAAAACGCTCCTGAAACATAAAAAAAAAAAGAAACTGTATTTAACAAGGATTAACAGAAAAGCATGTAAACATATTTTATAAGGCACAACATCTTGGGCGACTTACACATGAAGAGAGATTAAAGAGTCTAATGAACATAAACAAAAACTTTGGTTCTTCTTTAGTTCCTTTTTTAGGAAGCTGATTTGTCCACAAATATGTGGCGAAAAAACTTCTTTTGAACTCTGAGTCCATTCATCTTACACTAATGACGGAGTTCAAAAGGCAGATTCTGCTGAAAACAGAGAACAAAGAGTACCTTCCTAAAGTATTCACACCCCATAAACATCATGACAGCAAACCTCATGTGTTAGACCAAAACAAAATAGAACCATTAAACAGACTGGACAAGTTTAGGGTTTGCAAACCGTTACAGCGAGAATCTGAACAGGGAGTTAAGTACGTTAGCATTCAGCCACCCTTATTCTGATTCCTCTAAATAAAATCCAGCACAACTAATTGATGAATAGTTAACCAAAGTGCTATTTAAACTAAGCAGACACACAGCTGTTCTTTTGGTGCTCGGAAATTTGTTGCGTATCAGAACTTTTTCATCAATATTAAGGAATTGTTGACTTAAAGCAAGCTCCTAAATCTTGTTGAAAAATTACTTGTAAGTTGATTTTCTCTTATGTCAAGTACACTAAGACATCTATCTGCATTAGAAACAAAAATTACTTGTNAAGGNTTTGTGTTTTTGCAGTGCTATTCAGACTTTCCTTTTGTAAAAGAAAAACACCGTTCAAAGTTCTGTGCTACTTTGTGTTTGTCTAACTCCAAAAAAATCCCACTAAAATACACTGATGCTTGCAGTTGTAACACCAAAAAAAAAAAAAAAAAAAAACGAAAAGAAAAGAAAAAGTTCCAGGGCTGCGAATGCTTTCCCAAAAACCCTTTATGTCAAACATAGATCGAACTTTAACCCCCCTTAAAACAGTGAAAGAGTAAAGTAGATCCAGAACAACAAAGCTGCAGAACTGACTGATGAAAGCTTGTTTCTACTTTCTGGGTTTTACGTAAACAAAAGCTGAAAGTTGTGAGTCGGTGCAGATCGCACAGCTACTTCCTGCTTTCACTGGTCCGGCTCCATCGCGTGTACAGTAAGCTCCAGAAATAAAAGGCGTAGATCCAAAGGAGGTCTGGACGCCCCCTAAGAGCAGGTGTCACTTTTAACAAAAGGCACTGTGAACGGATGCAAATAAAACCAGGAGAGGGAACCCAAAGGGAATCGGCTCACTGGTTTCCTTCAGAACTTGGCCGCTGGCCACAAAAGTACGTCGAGGTTACAACGAGCTCTGGTTGAAACCGTACAAAGAACGAGAGGTCGGAAGGATTTGACGTGAAATGCAAGACATTCCTGGGAGCAGACACAGCGGCTCCGGAGGCATATATAACATATGGGAATCTGTTTGTTCGAATATTAAAAATAATGCGGAAACAGGATGACGAAGAAGGACTTGAGGGAGGAGGCGGAGGGGGGGGCAGAAACTTTCAGTTTCCACATGCCTGCCTTAATGTTTCCCATATTCTTACATGGCTCTATCGGTAATGCCAATAACTCCAGCTATCTGTTCATCTCTACATGTTCGTACTTTACGGGTGCGTAAAACGCGAGACGGGGTTTTATCTCGGGGATCTCGCTTGTGCTCCTGTAATTGGCTTTAGCTCTCCGTCTCGCCGTGGACGTTCTCCATGTGGACCTTGAGGTAGTCGTTCCGAGTGAACTTCTTGTGGCAGAGCTGGCACTCCGCCATGGGCCGGTTGGGGTTGTGGGTCAGCTTGTGTCTGCTGAGCATCTTCTTCAGGCTGAAGGAGAGGTCACACACCTGCAACACAGGACAAATGTGGGCTGATAGGGGTCATGACAGCAGCAAACTGAAGAGCTAGAAGAACTACCACTTTGCAGAAGTACTCGTATCCCTTGAATGTTTTTGCATACTGTCACTTTACATCAGGAGTTTCTTTAGATTTTATTGGAATTTTACGAGACAGATCAACACAAAGACACGCTGGATTCTGAAAGACGTTTAGAGGTAAAAATGGTAAAAGTTCGAAGTGTTTGTGTTACGTCCTCCAGTTTGCCCGTTTCACGTCGGTCAGACTGGAAGGAGAGCATCCTTAACGATCAATTTTAAAGTCACAGTTGGACTCAACCAGTTGCTATTAAACGTCCCTCGACTTAAGAGCAAAGGAAGTCGTTCTTCCTCCGTTGTTGCTCCCATTCTCTGGAATAAGATACCCTTCAGATTAGATCTGCCCACAGTCTGGGTCGTTTTAAATCGCTTCTTAAAACTTTTTTTTTGTTGGCATTCAAGTGAGGTCTGACACTGTGACTTTTCTGTTGTGACTTTTACGTTTTCTTTTCTCTTCGTTTTATTTTATTCAGATTTTATATCTTTCATGTACTTTGGTGCAGTTGTTACATTTCTTCAACCTTCCTGTCTCAATGTTTCTTAGTTAATTTTAGGTATGTTTTACATTAAGCCTCAGATTAATATAAAGCTGCTGGATTTACGCTGAGATTACATTAGACACAAGTGACTTAGTTTAACTAATGAGGTGATTTACAGACAATCTTTCTGCACTTGATTTTATTTAAACAAAAACAGATTAAACAAAATCCGTGTCAACGTTTGTGCAGCAACATTTTTTCTTTGTGCCGCCACGCTTTGAATGATATCGATAAATGTTTCCAGAGGTCATCAAAGGTCAACCAGCTCCCCAACATTTACAGAAGGAAGCATGTTTGGTGTCAATAAACTAGCGCTACAAAGGAGGACAGGTTGACCTCTGATGACCTCTGGAAACTTTTTCTTTTTTTAGTCTTAAAAATGACAGCGGCACAAGTTTTTGCTGCTCAAACGCAGCACTGCTGATTGACACCATATTTAATTTGAATTTATAAATGTGGATTGGCCTGTTGAGCTTTAATGGCTGCTGGAAACATTTACTAATATCTTTAAAATGATGGCGGCACAAATTAAACTGCTGCTGAACAAAACCAGCACGGTTGATGGACGCCATGTTTATTTGGTTTTGTAAAAGTAGCTGGGTCAGCTGACCTTTGATGACCTCTGGAAACATAGAGATATCTTTAAAATGATAGTGGAACTATTTGTTCTTTTTTTTTTTGTTTTGTTTTTTTCAGCCCAAACCAGCACAAAAGCAGCACTGTTGATTGACACAATGTTTAATACGACTTTGTCAATGTGGACTGGCTGGTTGACCTTTGATGACCCCTGGAAGCATTTATTAATATCTTTGAAATGATTGCGGCACCAATGAAAATGTTTGCAGCACAAACACTTGACACCAATTTAGTTTCATTTGAAGAAGGTGAAGGAACAACTTCAGACAGATTTCATCTGTATCATGTGAGCTGTTTATTTCCACTACACAGTTTTGTTCCCCTCTGTTGGTCTGTTGTGTAAAATCCTCATTAAATCACATTGAGTTGGAAACAAATTATGAAGCAGTTCAAGGGTTAGAAAACTTTTGTGCTTCCACTTGCTGAGTTCTTTGGCTGATAGTGAGGTTTGGCTTCATAACAGTGACACAGGCTCATTTATAAAGAAGACATAAAGTATGAGAACTCCCCTCCTTCCACTCCCTTCAGGGATGGGAGAGATTGTACGGCACTTCAACATTTATCCTAAATAAGTCATTTTACACTGATGACTCCTCGCGCTCCCCTCGCTCCCCCCCATATCAATCAGGATAATCCAGCATTGGCCGGAATACCGTTTTGACATAAAGCTGGGAGAATCTCAGCATGCGTCCTCGGCTCCCATCTGCGAATTACATTTGGAGAGTCAGACAGCACACATCTGTGGCTCTGCGGCATTAAACAGCCGCTCTGATAGCAAAGCGGATCACATCGGATATCTACATCGACGCGTTACCTGGCTGTTGCTAAACGCGGCTCGACAATCCGCATAGCAGACCCAGCGTCGGCGGGCTATTTTTACTTTTTTTACAGTGACAGGAAGCTGATGAGCAAAGAGCCTCGACAATGTTTCGGTAGTTTTGCAGAATCCGCAGGCTCTCTTTTCACGTCCATAAAGTGCGTCTTGGGAGCGTGCGATCCCTTTCTGTCTGACTCGAACATAAACCGTCTCCTTTAATAAAATCCAAATGTCATTTCTGTTATTCCACTGGTTCTTAGGATCAGATTAATGACATGGAAATATCTCTTTCGAGGCTGGAGAAAAAAGAAGCCAGATGAGTGTTTGATATCTTTAGGGGGGGGGCAGGAGGGAGCCTTTGTGGTGATGCTTAATTGTCTGTGAGTGGGACGCTGATTTTATGACATTTAAATAAAGCTGCAGATGAGTCTCTGGGTGGATGGAGTTTCTGCTTTAAAGCTTTCTGGGTCTTAAATTTGATATGTTTATTCAGGAACTGCAGTCTCCACCTTCTGCTGATGGTCGATCATTAATAAAAACACACACTTTCTATGTTTTCTGCTGTATATTGTACAGAAATAAAAGACCAAAAGACACAAAAAAAGAGGTGGAACACATCTGCAAAAAAAACAAAAAACAAACTAAATCTTACCAAGTATTTTTTTGTGTAGTTTTTAGTGCAAATATCTTAGTACTCTTGAAATAAGACTAACTGACAAGTAGCTTTTCATCAAGATATGAAGAGATTAGAAAATAATTCCTGAATATTATTATTTTTTATAAACATCAGTTCCACTACTACTTTTTTCACTTATGGGAAAAATGTTTTGTTATAAATGAAACAATCTGCCAAAGGACCTAATGCTTTCTCATCAAGTTTAGTCTTATGTCAAATGAACTAAACTCAACTAAACTTCTAGTGTCTTCTTTCACTAGAAAGAAGATACAAATATCTGGTAATATTTTGTGTTTTTGTAATGTATTTCCGCTGGCAGATTATTATGTACTTATGTACACTTAAGTACTTTTTTCATCAATACGAAGGATTTGTAGACATAAATATGTTGTCATTTCTTGCTGAAAAGTTACTTGTAAGTTAGTTTTGTCTCATTTCACGTGTACTAAAGATATTGGCACTAGAAACTAGACCAAACAAACTTGGAAAAAGGTTTCGTGTTCTCGCAGTGTGAAAAGTTCACAATGAGCCGCATGAACGGATGGATAAACATTTTTTTCAGATCCACGTTTTTCTCCACAAATATCAAGCTAGGAAAATGTGGAAATGAACTTCCTGCTGACGACCTGCTGTTTAGCATCTCAGTGAAACGAGATAACTGCATCTGAGCAAACTGTTCCCTGCTATTGCAACAATTTCTGGTTTTCTAATTTTGGTTCAGAAGCCTTAAAAAAAACCCTCAATATTCAGAAGAATCAGATGTTTTAAGGTTTTACTGGCTTCGGTTACTCGCTTGCTGATTTGTAACCCAAACCCATTAGGGAAGTTTTGGAAATGTGTTTGGATAGTGGATAAGTGTCTTTGGCAAGACCGTTTGCAAAATTTCATATGGTGGAGCCAATTGAAAGAAGACCATGCCTTCAAAGGTCTTCTTTGATGCTCTTTCAATGAGGGAAAACTCTCCAGATCTCATAAACAGTAACTATCTCCATTAACATCAACGCTGAACACCACTGTTGTTAGTCATCTAACCTTAGCCCCCAAACTGTTCATACCCCTTGAACTTTTCCACACATTTACCACATTAAAACCTTGACCTAGCATGTATTTTACTGGGATTTCATATGAGAGACCAAAAGACGTAATGCTGAATGCAGAAAGAAGAATTCCACACCCAACAATGAAAATAAGACTAGAAGATGCAGCAAACGTTGGTCTTGCATTGACTTTAAGGGCTGAATACTCATCCACCACTTTTCCTTGGTCCATCACCTAGAATCCCATTAAATACAATGAAGTCCGTGGTTTTAACGTTACTCAATGTAAAAAGGTTCAGGAGACATGAGCAGTTTTGCAAAGCACGGCGATTGTAATCCCACAAGCACAGCAAGAATCCAGTGTCTCAGCGAGGTAAACAACATTTGGTCATATTTTAGCTCGGACTATTTGTTCTTACTTAAAGAAACCAGAACATAAGCCGTTACAGGTATTTAGCCTTTAGCCGCTCCGCTCGTTAGCCATGGAAAGCTACGCTACTTAGGAGAGTCATCTTCTGGAGTTTTAGGGAACATCTTTTCTAAGATTTCAAAGCTAAAAAAACCCCAATTCACCCGTGATATATATCAGAGATAACTGAGTCTTTTGGAAACTGTTAGTCACACTGAAGATAAAAAACATGTGCTTGTTCAGATGTGACTCCAAGCAGAAGCAGTTCATCACAGAGCTGACGAGTAAATCAGCGGTAGGAGCTCAGAGTCACACGGCCACGTCGTCAAGAATAGTATTTTTGTCAAATGATCTGAAATTGTGCCCAGCGATTTCTTAGAGCTGTTTTTCTACAACTGAATTGTTGTTTTTGGTTTCAGTAACTTAGCAAAACGTTCTTGGGTTTGGGTGAATGTTCACCTGATTAGTTGAGACGATTTTCAGCCTGAAGGTTTGGTTGTAAAAATGTCACAAACGGTGATAAAGTTTGGGAATTTATCGCATCATTTAACATTTATTGCGATAAATTTCTTATCGTGATAGGAATTCTGATTTATCCTTGTCACAATAAATTCTAATTACTGATGTTAAAAACTGTTTGTTGATTGTTAGCTTTACTATTTTCTCCACCGTTTGATCAAAGACAACATCAACAAATTTGAAAAATACAATTAAATGCAGTTACTGTGTGCAATTTAATGATATAAATCATACTTTTTTCTGACTGGTGTTCTAATGAAGACCTAAATAACTTTTTCTTATCGTCACTTTTTATCATTATCACAACATTTTGTGATAAATCTTTAAGTCCTTCCTAAAGTTTCACATTATAGAAGTTTCAAAACACTGACAGGAAATTCTGTTGCGTGTCTCTGCAAATAATTATTACTTCTGCAGTATTATAAGCAGAGGGTAATTTATCCCTCTGATCCTCTCAAAGTGTTTACATGAGATCTGTTCACTCTGCCCCTCCGGAGAGGCAAGATCCCTATCCGGCTCGAACCGAGCTCCGCATCTGGCCTCGTGCCAGAACTCCGTCACATTTCTCAAAAAAACAAAAAGCAAACAGAGACGAAAACAGGGAGGAATCGAAAAATGACGGGCAGTCTGCACTCACGTCGCACTGGAAGGGTTTCTCTCCCGTGTGCGTCCTCATGTGCTCGTCCAGCCCTCGTTTCTGGCTGAAGGCCTTGTTGCACTCGCTGCATTTGTACGGCTTCTCCTGCGGAGAGACGGGGAGATTAAAAGAGGGCACTCTGTATGACAGAACGCGGCCAGTTTTGATCACACATGGACGAAACCTGGAGGGAAAAGAACGAAAAGGGGGGGAAAAAAAGAGTAACGACACACACATGTTGGAGCGTATATGCAGAGAGAGAGGAAAACAAACACAGACATGCAGGAAAGATGTGGAAGTGTCCCAGGTTAACTTTCACACCCCGACCCCGATGCCCGTACGCTCGTGGAGATGGGAGACGGCCAACATGGGGACCATCAAAAACACATGGATTCCTAAAAAGAGTAAAGGAAAACAAGGAACAGGAATTGGCTTTGAAGGTGTTTCTGTAGCAGATCGATCCTCTGTGTCCACACCTCATCTGTTCACCAAAGGACATTTCCTCTGCTGCTTTTGGAGGCATTTCTTACTTCACACTGCAAAAACACAACAGCTTACCAAGTATCTTTGGTCTAGATTCTAGCGCAAATATCTTAGTACACTTAAAATAAGACAAAACTAACTCAGAGGTAACTTTTCCACAAGATATTGGAGCTTAATAACTCCTTAAATTTGCTGAAAAGGTACTGGTTCCACTGGCAGATTATTTCACTTATAATAAGACATTTTTCCCATGTTATAAGTGAAATAATCTGCTACAGAAACTAGCACTTTTTCATCAAATTTAAGGACTTATTGATGTAAAACAAGCTCCTATATCTAGTGGAAAAGTTACCTATGATCTAGTTGTGACTTATTTTAAATGTACTAAGATATTTGCCCTAGAATCTAGACCAGAAATACTTTATAAGATTTTGTGTTTTTGCAATTCAGCCAGAAGCAGTTATCTCACCGTGAGTGTGTTGTCACAACTATACAAGTGTGCGTGTGTAAGTGCGTGTGTAAGTGCATGTGTGTGCGTGTGTGTATGTGTACAGTATGCATGATGAAGAGGGAGGACGATAGGCGTGTGCTGCTTGCTGAGGGGAAACGCCGCTGACACTTTAAAGACTTTCAGGAGGAACTAGAAGGAGATAGTGAAGGGCTGGTTCCCACTGCCGCCGTTTCTGACAAGTCTGGCTGATAGCGGAGGCTCTGCCCCATTTTGGGCTTAGTTGTCATGGGAACGGGGTGAATGCAGGAAGCAAGGGTCCTGGGAAAGGCGCTATCATGTGGGTTGGGCAAGGAGTGCCCAGTGACACAGGAGACAAAGGGAGGTAAAGATCAGGTTCACTGCGTGTAGCGCCTGCGAGCGGCTTTAAGGATGCGACTGTTTGTGCGCATGTGACAGAGCGAAGGGGAGCCAGGGGGAAACAATGGAAATAAAGCCCCCTGTGTGTGAGAGAGAAGCCCTCCCCGCCCCACGGAAGCGGATTCTGTTCCGATCAATGTAATGCTAATTCCTACTGAAATCCCCCGGCTTTCACCAGAATCAGAAGTTTTCCACAACTCTGAAAAGTTAAAAGAAAAAACAATAAAACAAAAACGCATGGATGGACTTTTTAAGTAACACCCACAATGCACCACTGTGACCCCGGTAACATCAAACATCTGTACCTGGTGACCTTCGGCCTTCGAGCAGCTGTTTGGGCTACGACCTCTGACCCGACCTTTCACCTGAATACGACCGGTCTCCTACGAAGCGCACACCCAGCAAAGCGCGGACCGGGTCTTGTGTGTTCAGTCCCAGAGCAGCAGATCTTTTCACGTGACGCATTAACTATGCAGGTATTTGCAAAGCGGCGTGCGAGCAGGAAGCTGCTGCGCACCGACGGCCTTCAGGTCACCAAGAAACCAACAACCAAAAGGATTTTTTTTTTTTTAGACAAGCTGGCAACATGGCTTAAGGCGGTGTCAGCCTGTCAGGAACCCTGCAGGATTGATTACCATGTTATTGTAGGAGAAAAGCTGACTGGTCAGAGTGATGTAGTGCTTTTTCTACTGGGAGTGCAATGGGATCAAAGCTGCAGTGCATAACTTTTTTGAAAAAAAAAAAAGTTTTTTACTTATTTGTTAAAACAGTCACTTTGTTGTGACACCATGAGACAGATAAACCAGAAAAAACTGAACTCTTCCACTTCCTCCTTGTGCTCCTACTGCTGTCTGCAGAAAAACACAGCTTGGTCAGAAACAACCAATCAGAGCCAGGAGGAGGGTCTTACTGCCGTCAATCACCCTACCGCTTCCACTCTGCTACGTCAAAGCTAGTTACCCACAACAAAGCCTGCCATGAATGCTAAGGCTAGTTAGCATAGAAACCATTTATTTGTTTGTCCACCACATTAATTATCGCATACACAAGGGTGATTGACAACGCTAAGACACTCCTCCTGGTCTGATTGGTTGTTTCTGACTGGGAGCAGTGTGTTTCTTCAATAGTAGCGCTCGGCACAGGAACTCAAACCTTTCACAGATTATCTGTCACAACAGAGTGACAATTTTAACAAATATGTAAATAATGTATTTCTGTAAACTTTACATATTGCAGCTTTAAGGTAAAGAGGAACATTTCAACCATGACAAAGTTCAAATTATAACTGTTTACAATGATTTGTGACTCTGTGAATCACATTTGTTTCATTCCATGTTCTCGTGTAAAGACACGTGATTTTCTGGAAGAGCAGTGAACAAACAGAAACTTCTCGCTGTTTGACTTGTCGTATTTTAGCTCGGTTCAGAGGAAAGTGTGCAGATGGAAAAAGTGCACTGATTTGTTTACAGCCAATTAGGAATGGCTGACACTACATCGTCAACAATCAAGTTTAAAACAGCTTTAACAGGAAACGGTACGATGAAGCATCTTTGACCAACATGTAGGTGAAACTGGGAGCACGGCACATTGACGAAGCTAAAACAGACTTGGAGGTCTGTCACAGTAACACATTTTTTATGGATGATAAATTGTCCCAAAAATTACAAACGATAATATTGTCATTTTGAGACCATTTTCAAGTATTAATAATGCAAGTTTGCCCTGTCAAAGACTGGTAAAGTTTAATTTTGCAGAGATTAATTCATACTGGAAGTGGGAGACATTTTAAATATGCAAAATAAAAGACAACAACCAAACCAAAAACAATAAATAAAAGGAAATAAAAACCACACACAACAGAAACTATAAATAAAAGGGTTTATGAAGTCTCTGTATATTTACAAAAAATATTTTGGTATTTATACAATATATATCAATATTGGGTCTCAAGAGTTTTACAAAATGCATGGATCATAAATTAGCCATAATGTGACTAAAATGCGGCAAGTCTAACTCTAATTTCCTTAAACCGTTGTTTAAAGTTGTCAAAATGCCACAAGTGATTGAAGGCTTTGTTTCAAAAACTTTGTTTCATCAGTCAGAAGATCTGATTGAATCACATCCATTTAAAACTGAAATTTAAAAATGTGAGACAGTAAAACCAGAAGCCTGATATCTGCCATGTTCCTCCCAGGTTTGCCAGAGATGTGGTTTGTTGGATGAAACACACGAAACCCCGGCCTCATCCATCTGAAATCATGTGTTCATTAACGGTGAGCTGCGGCTCCTTCGGCCAAATGACATTAGTTTCTTTTGGGGTTTTTTTCCCCAACAGTGACTTCATCCGGCTCTGCTGTTTGTAACTGTTCAGCCCATATTTTAGAGAACTGTGAGCAAAGACAGGTCTGGGAATATTCAGAGCAAAAACATCAGTCAGTCTAATCAGCAGCTCACCGCTAAATTACATCTGCCTGTTTCTACGGAGACGGACGACTTGAGTGGGATACCTCCGCTGTTGACACGCTGCAACAGGCAGGGCAGCGCACTGTACTCTGGACAGCATTAAAAACGGGAACAAAACGCTTCAGTGAGCAATGCTGACAGGCTGCAAATGTCACAGTCAAACTGATGATGGAAATATCATCTAAAACACATTTTATGTCGATTTTGTCATAAGTAGCACACATGTTCAGATGCTTAGATGGCTAGAGAGTTTTGTTTTGGCTAAAAGCTCAATAAGTTGAAAACTGATGCCGAGGAAGGAGCAGCGTGTCCCAGCTCTGGAAATAAACTTGTGAGAAATGAAAAGCCTGCCTTTAATCCTTTAATTTCTCCCACCCTGAACACTGCCTCTCATTATGTTTACTCTACATCTTCATTTAGTTTCAAAATCAAAGGAAAAGCAGAGGGGAGCAGTAGAACTGATCTGATATCGGATATCGGATTGAGGCATCTTTTTAAATGGCAAAACTGCTGAGGTGCACATTTTGTCAGCCACCTCCAGAGTGATGCGTGCAGCAGTGCTTGGCATAGTAATTTTAAAAGAAATGATGCATATTTTTGAATTCATGGCCACCAAAATGGGTGTTTTTATTGTTGTATTGATTACATTATTTTTTCCCCCCAAAAAATGTGCTTTTTACCCATAAGAACAATTTACCCAGTAAAAGAGAATACTGCAGCTTCTATGTACAGATAGCTCTCGACGTAGAGGATAAAGCTCTCCAGAGAGCAGCTGAAACTCTAGTCATTAAAGTTTACGATGTTCAAAGCAAATCACTCAAGTTGCTCTGCTTTTAGCAGACAGCAGTTTTGTTTTTGTTTTGCTTTGCGTCAAACAGAAAGCAAGTTGGTAAAGTTTGTCCATAAATTATCACCTGGAGCCACACTGACATGTTTCGAGCTGATTCACCAGTGAGTCCCACTAAAGGTTACATTTGCAACTTTGTCATTTGCATCAGATTTTGTAACACGCATGTTATGTTGATTCATAACATAAAGAAAACTAATTTAATTGTTTGCTATTTTCCACTTTAATAACATGTTCACCATTGATTAAAACCTGTAAAATTAGAAGATTCTTGTTGGAAACTCAAAAGTCCAATAATTTTTTGAACAGTGAATGCATCATGACTCTTCGATAAGGAAGCTGTCACTGAGAGAAGAAACAACATCAGGGAGGTGTTTGAAAAATGAAGCCAGGGGAAGCAATGCAAATGCTTCCTCTGTCTACTTTCTGTACAGGATTTACACAGAGAGATTGCGGTTTACACTAGCTAGCTAGCACGGGTATGTTAGCATTGAGTTAGCGGGAGCCTCAACCGTCACAAATCACACGCAATGAAGATGTATGAGAAAGTTCCACAAGAAAAACAAACAACATAAAACATACAAAATTAAGACAAAATTTAAGACCTGTGATTAACATTTAATTGTTTTTAATAATTAAATTAAGACATTTTAAGACCTTAACTTGATTAGATGGACTTAAGGCATTTTAAGACCTTTTAAGGATTCACGAATACCCTGCATAAAAAGCATGACGAAACTTACTGTAAGGAAATCAAACATACCCGAGTGTGGGTGCGGATGTGCATCTTCAGGCCGTCGTTCTTGCTGAACGCTTTGTCGCAGTAGGGGCACTGGTACGGACGCTCACCTAAGACATGAAAATCAGTTAGTAACACTCCAACTGTAAAAGAGTATTTTAGGCCAAACATCAACAACTGCTTAAACTACAGCTCAACAAAAAGAACATCTCTTAAATAGCTCCATCCCTTTCTTTAAATGGAGTTGCTAAAAAGCCCACGAATGAACATGACTGAGCTGGATGTGTGGAATAGATCATTCTCTCATCAACTTTCCACTGTGGATCTGAAGCTTGTGGTGGTTTCACTCTGTGGCTTGCTATCCGAGCTCCAACTGGCCAGGAGTTTCGGAGCACATTCAAAGATATCTGGCTTCTCCTGGCCGGATCAAAAGCAGTCCAGTCAAAGTCTTATAGATCCTATCTGAGCGCACGCTGCAGATGACAAAGAGAAAGTGACGGGCTGTCAGTCAAACGGCCTGCTGACACATGGATCTGTTTACTGTGTGCTGATCCACCGGCCCGATAAGAGTCCCAAGAGCTGATTGCTAATACATAGAGGAGAGCAGAAGGAATAACCTGCAGAACTGTGCAGAAATTAAAGCAACACGAAGCTGACCCCCAAAACAGAAATGACTTAAAGATAAGAAAACGTTGTTTCAATCTTTCCAAACTGATGTTCAAATCAATCCCTGAGTCAAAAGAATAAAAAAATAAAACTGGTAAAACATTCATCTGTCGAATTTACCGTTCTGGTTAGAAGTTTGAATCGTGGCCAAGAATATTAAGCTAATTTACGAGTTTGATTTTTATACCTACAAACTGAATTATTATGTAGATTAGAGATTATGAGACTTGCCAATGTTTGAACCGCATATGTTTGAAATTATTCTTAAAGGTTTCGCTCGTCCAGCTACATGCACGCAGACAGACTCAAATATCAACACAAACCCCAAATAAATTTTGGATGAATGACGTTTAACAAGTTAGAGGAAAAACTACACACTTTTTGTAGAAATGAGAATAACCCTGTCTGCTTATTTGACCACTGAGAAAACACAGAGTTTATTTAAACCAACCGGTTTCCAGGCGCAGTCTCAATTTTTTTGTGTGTAGCCTGCTAATTTTTGAATACCGTTGGGGCATTATCATTCCAGAAGCTTAACATTAGCCTTTTTATTCACTACAATAACAATTATAACAAAGTGTTATTTGTCTTCCACAAACTTTTATTCAATCTGTACTTTGAGAGCAAAGTGAAGCTAAAGTTAAACGTCAGTCAACAAGAATAGTTAACGAAAGTGTTTCACAATTAAACCGACAGTCACAACGCAAACAGAATGATGTCATCAAAATAAATAAGAATGCAGAAATGAAGAAGTAGGGTACAGCCCAGTCTTGAGGAGTAAAGTGAATGTTTGATCCACTCTACAATTCACCTTTGACCTGGAAATATTGAGGAAAACCTGGCCGGTTGACCCGAGTGCTCTCTACAGTGTGTGGATGTATCATTTACCAAGCATAGTGGTGGCGCCGTTATGTGATGGGTCTGTTTCACTTCCACTTGTACTGGTGAGTATCACAGTGTCAAGAATAAATAATGACAAATGTGGTAGCTTCACTTCAAAACAAGACAACATGGCGGACAAAGATCCAAACACTCAATCTAACTGGGTCTACAAATGGATAATGGAGGCTACCAGTGGGCTTCAGCGGCCCACTTTGAGCTCAACAGGGGGTGTGTCCCCACATACAAACCGATTCAAACCAATCCTACCAATTCTGACAAGACGTTGGATTGAACATTTTAATTTGGATGTATAGTGAGCTTGGGTATAAAAAAAATTGGCTTTATTGATTAGAGAAAAGTCCAGGTTAAATTCAGACCTTGTGCACCTTTAAAAGTAAACCACTGAATTAGCGATGAAACCACTTCACCCAGCGAGAACAATGGTTTAAATGAATCTTTAACAGCACAAAATTAGAAGATGAATTTCTCACTGGTTCCATGTTCACATACATAAAATTAAACACACTGACATAAACATTTCCTTAAACAGAAACATAATAACCTATTGTTGCTTAGTCCCTCCCTACAACAATTTAATCTCCTGCCTGGTTTGTCCGACCATAATCTGTCTTCAGTGACTCGATGTTGAGGAGGCAAGCAAGTAATTTTATTGATGGGGGACATGTGCTGCCCTTTTAAATAAGAAGGTTAATTAGCTGTGTTTCTTTGGGATTCAAAATGCAAAGATGCTCATTAGATCAGAAAACCCATTGTGGGAATATATGAGAAGATTGATATTATCCCAGGTTATAAACACGGTTCTTCTGGAGGAACATTTTTTTCTCCTCAGGTTCAGATTAGGTCCAATCAGAAACCCTGAAAGGTTGATCCGATAGCACAGGAAATATTTAGTGGAAGTTGTTTTTAAAGCTGTTTTATGAAAAGTTAAGCTCAGGAAAAAAATAAGAAAGAAAAATCATGTTCAAGGACTTTATCCTGACACTTCATATTTACGTCCTACAAAGCACGTCTGTCAACAGAAAAGTTACAACAGCTGTCATGTAGCAGATATACAAGTCGACTTCTAAACCCACCCACCATAAATCCCCCACAAGAGGGCTTCAGAGGAGCAGCACCAGTGACACCGGGTAATAAAACGTGCAGCCTCAGGTTAATGTGGAAAGGGTTAACGTGGCATATGCGGTCTGATCACACGTAGTGAAACATGCGCACGAGGATGGCTTGGAAATCCGTCCCAAATCCCTCTTACCCCCACAGCTCGGCAGGAGGGTTGTGTTTTTTTTGTTTTTTTCTTGTTGACAAACAGCAAAATCTGAATCCCAGATGTGTTTTGAGAAAGAAGACGGTAAATCTTTGGTTATATGTAGCATGTGCGGTGTCGGGTTAAGGCCCGGCGTTAGCCTCGGGCAGTCCTGTTGGAGGCATTACCGCGCTAATGGCATGGTGTGGCAGCGTACTCTGCGGCTTGGAGAGCGTCCCTCGCAGGAATCTGGCTATTGTCAGCTAATGCAGAGCACACACTCCAGCCTGCAAATGCAAGTCTACACACCAATTCACCTACTTAACCTATACACTCTCTGGTTCTGAACATGTGTGACTCATCTGGAAAACCCAGGGAGACAAAGTGACGGGATTCGGTGTTATATAAGGAGGCCGTTTCCGCAAGGAGCGTTTGAGTAAGCCACTCAAGGCTACTCGTGTTTACCGCTGAAATGGGTGAGCTTGGAATAAAACCCAACCTCTTAGCTGAAACAGGAAACAAACAAATGCTACTTGGAAAACTGCGGCGTTCCTCCAGCGTCGGTGTCTGTCGAGCGTGCCAGACGATGCGTGTCTGTTCTGCTGAGTGTTACTGTAACTAGAAACCCCCCCCCCACTTATTCTCCAGATTGAGCCAGATTGTTTGGGGATTACGAAGGGTGGCTGCGAGCGCTGAGCCGGGGCTTTATGTGGGCCGAGATGGTAACTGATTTAGCATGTGCTGAAACTGTACACCGCCTCTTTGACCCTGGGTGTCTCCCCCTCCTGCCTCCCGCCCCCCCTGCTGCGGCCCTCACACCCCTAGTCTGCTAATCGATCCGTTTGGCACAGGCTTGTGTGTGTCGTATGTGTGTGCACACATGCGTGTGTCTGCGCGTCTGGTTAGCAGATGGTCGGCTTTTGTCATTTTGCCTGCCGCCTTGTGTTCGTGTTGCGGAGAACCCTTTGTAGCTCCGAGGCTCCGGATCTGAAAGACATTAGCGCTGTCCGTCAGAAATTAATTCTGGGTTTCCTCCGGTTGAAGCAGACAGTGACCCTCCACTGTCCCGGTCCCTCCGCCCTCTGCCTCATGCTGTCAGGGGCCACGGAGGTAATGCGATATAAGCGTGCTGAAGATGATAAGAGATTCCCATTGTCCCAAAACCTTCACACTTGACCTTCCTGATGAGGTCAGAGCGTCAGAAGATTTCTCCGCTTTCTGAAAGTGCCTGTTTAAAGTTGCTTTGGTGAAAATGCTAGTCACCTTTGATCTACATGTAAATCCAGCTGTTCTCTGAAGGCTCCAGAGGTTTGTTAGAGGAAAGCATGAAGGCCGAGGAGCAAACGGCAGGGTTAGGGGCGTGAAAACAACAACGTGTTCATCTCACACAGCATGTTTCACTCCATCTTTTGAAACTGGAAAGGGCATGACACAGTTGAAAACTGACCAAGAAAATGGCCGCCCACCTAACACTACAGGCCAGCAGGGCTATTGCAACTCTCAGAGAGCTGCAGAGACCAAGCGTGAGAATCACAAGAAATCCTTTAAGAAATCCTCAAATCTAGCTGCAAGAATGCCACTGTTGCCTGGTTTGTCACACTTTTCTATTTCGAAACATCAAACCAATGTAAGTATTTAGTCAAAGATACCTTTTAAATGAAGTTGTTTATTACTAAGAAGGAAAAAAATCCAAATCTACATGGCATTGAGTACATGGGACTGGCTGCCCTTAGCAGCAACAAGCGTTTGCAGTGAGTCTTTTCCAGCTGTGGAGGAGTTTGGAGCTCCTCATCTTTACAGAACTGATGTAATTCAGCCACTTCAGAGGTTTTCACAGCATGAGCGTGTTTTGCATGTCATGTCACAGCATCTCAATAGGATTCAGGTGAGGATTTTGACTAGCCCACTTCAAAGTCTTCATTTTGTTTTTCTTCAGCCATCCAAAGATGGAACTGCTGGTGTTTTGAATCATTGTCCTGCTGCAGAACCTGAGCTGGCTTCAGCTTGAAGTTGGCAACAGGCAGCCTGATGTTCTCCTTCAGGATATTTTGGTTGACAGCAGAATTCATGGTTTCATTTATCACAGCAAGTCTTCCACGTCCCGAAGCAGCGAAAAAAGCCCCGGAACATCACAATACCGCCTTTATGTTCTGAAGTTGGTGTCTTGATCTTTATCTGAAATCCGGTGTTACTTTCACGTCAGACGAAACAGGACAAACACTTTCCAAAGAGTTCGGCTTTTGTCTCATCGGTCCACAGAATGTTTTCCTGAAAGTTTTGTGGGGGTCATCAAATTTTAGGAAAAACCGGGAGGATTTTGCTCAGCAGTGGCAACTCTGCCATATTTTTGGGAGCAATCACTTCTTCACACAGGATCATGTACGTTTGGATATTTTCCTTCCTACTAACGAACAGCTTCATTTAAAAACAACATTTTCTGTTTATTTGTGTCGTCTTTGACTAGTAATTAAATCAGTCCAGTGTTCAGGTCAGTCTAGGAAGTGGCTACAGAAACAATGTGACTGTGGTGGAAGAAAACAACCTTAAAGATACACAGAGAGCTACAGTTTAACCAAAACATATCCCTGTGCAAGAATGGCTGAATACAAAAGGCATTACCACACTGCTTGGATTTTTATTTGTAAAAGAAATATTGAAATAAAACTGTGACCGTTTTCCTTCCGCAACGCAATTACGGACTGGTTTATGTTGTTCCATAACAAAAACCTGATACAATGCGTCGCAGTTTGCGGTTGCAACATGAGAATTTGTGGAAAAAGTTCAAGGTGTATAAATACGTCTACACGACACAGTAATTGCTGCAGATCTGCAAAAAAAAAAAAGGGGGGGGTTCTCAATCTCCGTACACAAAACAGGCCATAATCATCAAAGCAACAGAAAATAATTCAGGATAAGTTGCTTTTGCTTCAGAAGATTGTAACCATGACCACAGCTAAGACAAACAAAGTCATCTGTGAGTAAATAACTCCAGAGTTCTGCCAGATGTTAGTTGTTTTGGGACAGCTGTTCTGTTGCAGACTCACTTGCTGTTTCAAAACATTTTTAAAAAAATGGTGCCGTATAAATAGCCGCCACAAATACGACTTGGTGTACAGCTCTGAAAGTATGCTCAAAACAATAATTATTGCAGTTTTTCATCCAATGTTTGGACAAAGAACAGAGAGCTCCTTATCTCAGGCCGCAGAACAATCTCAGCAGAAAATGTACAAAAAACATCTTTTTTTTTTCTTTCTTTGGGTCATTTCTATAATTATACAAATATATCAAAATTCACATGGCAATGATTTACTCATGTTAAAAAAAGGCTGCACCGCTAGCCTTTGGTTCGCCGAGGCTCACATCAGAGCAAATGTCAGCGAACCACCCCTGATTCAAACCCGGGCTGAGGAAAAGCAGACACCGGGATTTCCCCGCCCGCCCGTCCGCCCCCCGCATGTAAAAAAAAACCCTACTGTAGACAACCTGTTAATAATGCAATATAAGGTTTGTCTGTAATTATTACCCGGTGGTTGGTACCGGTGGGAATCCGGCCCTTTCCACTTTCTGTTTGGGTGTGAAACAATGTAACATAAAGGAGTGTTTACGTTCGCCAACATATGGCTTTATTCAGACATGTTAGGACCTCGGTGGTGGAAAGATCAACACGCGAAGGCGAGCGCTGCTGCGGGGAAACTGTTAGAAGATGAAGACTTTTAATGATCGCTTATGGATTCTGAACATAAATCCACCACCGAATCTCAGGCATGCCACCGTCGTCGAGACCACAAAGACCCCCCGGAGCATGTTTTTTTGTCTCGTGTATCCTTTTAACCCCTGTAATCAGTTTCACTGTTTCCCAGTTTGAAGCCAGATATGACCCTTTGAACCACATACAAGCACTGAGACTTGTTTTCACCGGAGCTCCTTCCTTCGCTCACGCAGCTGGCTTTGACTAATGCTGAAAACATTGAAGAGGAGGCAGCGGGTGTGATCATTGTTGAGGTTGTCTAATGTTTTTCTTTTTTGTTTTTTTTACCCAATCAGCTGTCTCCGTTTCATCTCGGGGGGCTAAATATTTTTATTGGCTAATTCAATATTCAAAGCATTTTCATAACAGGTCTAAATTTACACCCTGAGCTGTTACAGAGTGTTCATACCCCTTGAACTTTCCACTTTCCCTCACATTGCAAACATAAACTTTGATGTTTTTCTTTGGGACTGAAAATTCTGAAAAGTGTGGCGTACATTTGTATTCATTCCTTGAGGCAAGACTTTGTACAATCAACTTTCAGTGTAATTAAAGCTGCAGGTGGTTTGAGGGCTGTCCCATCTGTATACATGGAGATGAACATTTTTGTCTGGAAAAAAAAAAGCAGAAACTCAGTTGGGCTTTGATTTAGCTGTTTTAGCACGAATATGCTTTGATCTAAAGCATCTCACCATACGTCTGGCTGCATGTTTAGGGTCAGAAAATAAACCTCTACCCAAGTCATCACTGAAGGTTCGCTTCCAAAGTTTCTGACTTTTTTTTAACTCTAATTTAAGACTTTTAAAGACCATTTAAGACCAAGACAGAATTTAAGACCTGTTTCTCCACAGAAATGTACAAATTTGGGGATAAATCTGAACTAAATCATGATAGATGCAAAAAAGCTAGACAGCTATCTCGCTAACTAGCAAAGCTATGCTAGCAGTTAGTCACAGAAATGCAAGAAATACAACTGAATGCAACTCAAACCTGATGGAAAAGTTGTGCAGGAAAAAGAAATAAAACATACAAGATTTAAAAGCCCTGTCAAGACAAAATGTGACTAACACATTAAAATCCTACTTACCTTTTTAACTGAATATGAGACATTTTAACGCCTTAATTGTAGATGCATGATTTTAAGACTTTTTAAGGCTGTGTGGACACCCGGGATATTCAGCTCCATTCTTCTCCCTGTCAACTCTGAAGAAAAGCTTTCTCACAGCATGATGCTGCCAACACCATCTTTCACTCTAGGCACGGTGCATTCAAGGTGACCTGCAGTTAGTTTTTTTTTTAATTATTATTATTTATAGTAAAAAGTTCAGTCTTGGTCAAATCTGACCAGAGCACCATCTTCCACATTTTTGCTGACTCCGCATGGCTCGAGGTAAACTGCAACCTGGACATTTAATGACTTTAGTTTTAACTATGGCTTTGTTCTTGCCACTTTTCTAGTGGGTGAATGACTAATAGTATTCTCCTTCCAGAGCTGTGCCGCTCCTCCAGAGACACAACGAGTCTCTCGGTGGTTTCTCTGATTAATGATCTCCTTGCCTCTCAGATTAGATGAATAAGCATGTTGTAGTAGGTGTGAAGTTGTACTGGACTCTTTGCAAACAGGATTTTAAGTAAAGGTGCAACACAAATACAAATGTACACCTAGGACTGCTGCAATAAGTAATAAATCATATTAGCTTGATAATTTTCATTCTGATGATTGATACTTCTTGATTGATATTTTTAGAGAGTTTATAATCGACTTTATGGTTTCTGTTGTGTGCCGTTCATTATTTCCATTTTATTGTTTTTGGTTGTGAATATTTTGGATAATTTAAAATATCTTCTAGTTCCAGTATGAAGTGTTCTGTACAAAATTAAATGTATTCGTCTTTGAGAGGGCAAACCTCCATCATTATGCCATTATTATCAATAAATTGCTTGAAATTTGTCTCAAAACAACAATAATATTGTTTATCACGATAATTACAGGTGTGTAATCCATCAACATTTGTTATTGTTACAGACACACCACATTTCAAATTTATATTTGTTAAAAATGGAAGAAAAAAAACATTTATTTCATTCATCTCACATTTATGCAACAAAATACAAGAAAAAAATCTTAGTAGTGAAAAAGCTTTATGGATTTATGCTGTATGCATATTATTTACACCAAGCATCTATCCATGCTGACCCACATCGGCACATCGCAGCTCTGACAGATGTTAGCGGTAGACGTGTCCTTATTCTGTTCCTGCTCTCTCAATTTGTAGGAATCACTGACATAAACATTCATAAGCCTCTAAATGCTCTTTCTAGACGCCAAATATGCGCAAAGAGATCGAAGTCAAACTGGGACCCCTCCCCAGATTAATTTTTCCATGAGCTGAAATACACACCAGTTTGTTGCACCACGGCTCACAGACCAACACTGATGCTAGCTGCCAACATGACATGTCCTATGATGTCAATATGACGGCGTGTCACTGGGTTCTGTCAACATTTCCCTTGGCAAAGATCGCTTTTAATGACCCCGCGACGGTTATTCACCACAACGTGGCACACATGGTGGGAAAGTCTGCTCTCACCGAGCTGTGATGTGAAGCGGTTGATATCTGCATCGCCGCCGGCCGGGCCAGAAGGAATAATTTAGAAAATGATAGAAACATCCATCATGGGCGCTAAGCTCCACGACGCCTCGGTCCAGCTTTTTCTGACAGCTCACACTTTATGGGTTGTCAGTGATCTCATAAAAACGACTGCTTTCTGAGAAGACGCCAGCCTCCGTGGCACTTCGGCTAATTTGTTCGAGCCCAACACGATGTTCTCTGACCAAATGAAACTGAAACGCGATCCAACTCAAACATACATCGCGTGCCTTTCTGTACCGCTCCGTATATTGATGTTGATCTTCTTTCAAATTTCCCTTTAATCTGTTTCACACTTCGCGAAGATCGCTTAGCCGACTCTGCTGGTGAAGCACCGCGGCGTTTCGCGTAAAGCGATAGGGGTGGGGAGGAGATCTCTGGGGAACCCCCAACAAAGTCCTCAGTGTTTAGCAGGTAAATAATCAATGCTGACTTGTTCCTGTGAAGCAGGAAGATAAACAAGATTAAACTTTCCTGTCTGTCATGCAGAGGAGCGGGAGAGGTGAGGGACTGCAACTCTGAGGGTGCACTGCATAAACAGAATCTTACCAAGTGCTTTTGGTCTAATTTCCAGTGCAAATGTCTCAGTGCAAAACTAACTCACAAGTAACTTTTCAGCAAAACATAAGAGATTGTTTTAAGTCAATAATTCCTTAATAATGATAAAAAGTTCCACTGGCAGATTTTCTCACTTAAAAGATGGGAAAATATCTGGTTATAAGTTCAATAATTTGCCAGGGGAACTAATACTTTTTACATGTATCTTAAGGATTTTTTTTTTTACTTAAAACAATCTCCTAGATCTTGCTTAAAAGTTACTTGAGAGTTAGTTTTGCCTTATTTCAAATGTACTAATGTATTAGCTCCAGAAACTACAACAAAAATACTTGGGCTTTTGCCCTGTAGTCCGGAAATGAAGGCATCTTTAAGCTTTATCTTCTTTTATTAGACCCATTTTTTTTTTACAATTTGGGTAAAATTCAGGAGTCGTACCTGCAGTATATGTGTTTAGATGTATCATGATGTATAATATGATGTCAGGGTCACTGCTTTGGGAAGGAACAAGTTATTTCTCCCCTCATATAAAAAACAACAAACAAAAAAATAAACAACTACAGAACCAGAGGACAGATTTACAGCCAGTCGGGGTCAAAGGTCGTGCGGCTGGATGCTTTCTTGGAGTGGTCTTTTCTCTGTTTGCTCCTTTCTTTTCTTTTAGGTGTCTCTTCGGCTCCCACCCCTCCCCCAGCATTCCTCGCTTTTTGTTTATGCCGTATAAATACAATCAGAGCGGCCTGCGGACCACACTGGTACACATTCTCTCTTTCTGTTGGTTTGTCCTTCACACGTACACATGTACGCAAACACACGGATCCGCCGTTGGCACGCACGCCCACACAAAAAAAGGATCTGTTGACAAAGTGCGGTGGGCTTGTTAAGGGACCACCACTCAACACACGCAAACACTCTGACACAGTAATTGTACATGCAGCTGCAACGAGTGTTTAATGGGCTTTTATAAGACTTATTTACATGTGGAGCTGTGCATGAGGCTAGCTGATGAGTAAGTTTGGTCAGTTTTTTTTTTTTTTTTCTTTTGATAAACTCCATGCAGCAACATGGAGATGCTTCATCAGGCCGGTCTGTGGCCACAAATGGACAGAAGATGAAAGAGTGACGTGGCACAACGAGGCGCAGAAAAGGAAAAAGTTTACAGAGCTCTGAAAAAGTATTAATTTTGTCCCGTTGCAACCGCAAGTTGTACTTTATTTTTATGTGAGACACAAGTCATAATCGGAAAATAAAACTGCACATGAATTAGGAATTGCTTTCAAATATCAAATGGAAAGTAAGGTGTGCCTTTTTGTTCAGCACCCCTCAATTACGGTCGAACAAAGGGCAGATGCTACAAGCTTATGCTTCTTTCTGCTCCGATTCATTCGTGATTTCTTTTAGGTTTTACATCAACTGTTCATGAAATAAAATAAAAATTAAATTACATTAAATTAAATTAAATGGTGGCCCTAAATAAAAAGAAAAAACCTTGTACAACCAGCAATCTGCTGAACTAGACATCAGGCCTGGGTCGAATATTTCGACTGCGCTGTGTGCGAAGTGTTGCGTGATTGGTCAGAATTTGGTCGTCGTGTTTTATGCGGGAATGAGCTCGGACAGCGATGTTGATATTTCTCTTCAGCCAGTCACCAAAACCTGGTTTTGGTATCAGCGGAAGACATGAGTACTATTGAAGAACGTTTATCTGACGCGTTGAGGAATTGTGTTAATTACTTTTTCACTAAATAACCAATATAAACTCCAGCAACCACGTGACCGCTCATCGTCTGTTCGGTCATCCGCCGGTCGTGTTTTTGGGCTGTGAGAGAAAACTGGAGTTCCCATGCAAACTCCCACAGAGAGAAAAACCGGACTCGAACCCAGAACCTTCGTCTTGCAGGGCAACAGTGCAGCCCCAGACGTTTTTTTTTTTTTTTCCAACTTTCACCATTTCGCCATGATGTACTGCTTTCTGTCGGCCTGTCACATAAAACCACAATAAAACACAATGACGTTTGTGACTAATTGGGGAAAAAGGTCCAAGGGGTATGAATACTTTTCCAAGGCTCTGTAAGTGGGAATAAATGAGAAAAAGGAGAAGACGGCCAGGAGGCAGGCGGAGAGACAGAGGGAAGGAAAAAAAGGAGGGGATGGAAGCCAAGAAGCGTCTGTGTGGCCGAGCCAGGCCTCTGCACCAGTCTGTTGGTAAGGAAACACACAGGAATGTGTAGCTTTAGTTTAAAGCAGTCTGATGAACATCCAGGCCTCAGAACTGTGGGGGGTGCAGGAGGCTGATGAAAGCAACGCTGCAACATGTTGCATCTTTCTAACGTCTAAACGCGATCCGAACAGACTGGATATACAGGAGAGGTGCTGCTAACCGAGACTTTTTCATCTTTCTGTGCCAAGAATGGCCGCTGCGTTCTTAAAGTGATTGTTATGCTGCGCAAGTGTTAAATCATTTCATGACCAGATTCATTTGACACCGACCTGTGTGGCTGCGGATGTGAACCCTCAGCGTGCCGTTGCTGGCGAACTTCTGTCCACAGTAGGGGCAAATCTTCTCCTTCTCCCCCGTGTGAGTCTGACGCAGAAATGATAAAGAGAAACATGTGGTGGATGGGAAGACAACATCAGAAAAAAAAAAACATTCAATCTTTGATCCTTCCAGTGTTCTGAAAATGTGATCCAGTGTGACTGATGGATTTTAATATCAGAAAGTGTATTTGTCAGATTCTCGTCTATCTATTTGTCGACACCAAATCTGCCGTTTCATTTCATCAGAAAAAGCTGCAGGTTTAAGACTTTTTAAGACATTTTAATGCCAGCTTGAATGAAAGCTAAGACTGAAAAAACTATAAATATCGGGAATGGTATTTCCCCCCAATAACCTAGCTTGAGTTTTTATTGGTACAAAATGCATCCAGCTTTGTGTGGGTTCGCAACAATGGGGATGTAGGAAAAACAAACGTCGGTAACTGGCAACAAATTTGTGAAATTTGAGCCCAAATAACACACTGAAGGCGACGTCGCTGCTTCTCCATTCATTTCATATGGAGCTTCCACAATGACGTGACAATCGCTTGCCTTCCTCAAGACAAGTGACTGAAATGCTGAGCTCCTACAGGTAGATGTGCACTCGCAGGATTGTGATGCGACATGAGAAATTTTGAAAATGATCAACTTTTGTCTTTCTTTGTACAGTTTTTTTTTTTTTTGTGCAGGTGAGATGCACATTCTGACATCAGCTCTACAAGATCACAGACGGCACACAGACGACGGAAATTTGCCAGGATCCAAAGTCCAAAGATCCTTCCAGCTAGGAGGCAAGGGTTTGCTTTTAACCAACTCCTCCTTCTCCTTCCCCTCCTTTCACTTTCAAAACCCGAATGCGGCTGAGCGCTACGAACCAAACCAGGCTGCACCATGCAGCTCCCACAGCTCTGGGTTCCTGCTTCCCAGGCTGCTGTAAATCTTTTGAAACCACAACGCCACTGAAAGGTCCAAACTCAGAGCGACAGTTTCAACAGCGGTACGGCGGCGCAGGAACACCTCCTCTCTGGGGCCCCGTCCTTCTCCCCGTTGCGTCCCTCTCGACACCTCAGGTGTTTTGTTACAAACCCCCCCCCCCTCTTCCTCCTGCCTCCCGTCCACACATGCTCAGAGAAAAGCTGACACAGACGAGCAGGCTCACGCTCAACAACGCACAAACAAAACCCACTGATACGAACACATGGGTTCCAGATGGATCAATGCTGCAGAGGGCAGCTTGCACAACAGACCAAACATCGCCGGTACTTTTACCTTCACGCGCCGACAGCCCGAGGGAGCGTCGCATGTGTGGAATTTATTGACGGTTGTTTCTAATTAATGCGTGTTTTCATTTTTTTTTCACATGAAGAGACGACAACAAAAAGAAGCAACCCAGTAATTTTCAATCATTTGTGCGTTCTGCACATTCTTGTACATACGTGCAGAGAGGACACGGCATGCGTGTTCTCGTTGACAAGAACACACAGTTTCTCGTATAACGAGAATCCAGGCTGAATCGGTGTGACTCATCGCTTCATTCTGAAGTGGCACAAAAGGACTGTAAGTGAGCCTGGATAATGGCCGTCACTCAGAGCCGTCCTTAACCACAACGATCTTGTTTTCTTCTCCTTTCTCCTCCTGGAGCTGCTGCTCGGTAAACCGACACTCGATTAAGCCTCCAGAGGCCATCAGGCACTCGACTAATGCCTGTGCATGTTGACAGGAGGCTTTACCCACAACTGTGGAGAAGTCACATACCACTTAATGGTTTTATTTGTTCAACTGCTACAAACGGAAAAAAAAGCTACGACACACAACAGAACCGGTGCGGCTCCCAAAGCCAGGAAGAGAAACATAAACAATCATACATTGCACATGTACTTCCTAGTAGGACTGAAATGATTAGCTTTAGTTTCACATGGTTAAAAAAAAATCTTCTATAAAGCACCTTTAGTTATTTAATTATTAATTGGTAAATCCAAAACAAATAACCAGCAGATCAGCTCTGCACTGTGTTGATGTTAGAAGTATTTTTTTTTAATCTGTAGATGTGTCCTTTGCCTCAAAAAAATCGAGAGTTCATGTTATTGCATTTTAGGAAATAAAATGTTTATTTTCTTATTTACAAAAAAAACAACAACTAATATTAGAAATACATTTTTTTTATCTATTTTTAAATGTATTTCAAATATGTTCCTTGCTTTATTAATTCGATGACATCTGAAATCAGTTGTTTTCCCTGGATTTTCTTTAGGGGCATCATCGGGGACTGGGGAGAGAGAATTACAATTGAAAACTGCACTATTTGAATTCTCATCTGCAAAGATTTTATATCTATTTCTGAAAATCTTGATAAATACACTGAAGTGTACAGCTGTAAAGTGAATATAGGTCAAAAACACAAGGTTATTAATATTGTTTCTCTGCAGAGATTTACTTAAATATGTCAAATATTTCGTCACATTTTTCCTAACAAAGAATAAATGAAGAATGGCTTCATGTATGACTTTAATGTAAATCCAATTTTTCTTTGCCTCCTGACAAAAAAAAAACATTCAGAAATGTATGGAAATCTAACGCCTTAAAGCGTAAAGCTAAACTTTCTATGTCAAATGTTTGGTTTATAACGATACTTATGTTTCTTTTTATACTTAATACATTTATAAAATATTTGTTGACCAAATTTGGGGCAAAGTCATGTCTGCGATGACAATTTGAGGGAGCAAAGTTTCCAGAAGCAACTGAAGCATTGTGGTCAAATGGGGCGCATGTAAACACAGCCAGCAAGTTGTCGTCTCCTCGGCAACCCGACTTTGATCAGGGCCGGGCCCCAGGCGGCCCCAGACGTTGGTCAGCAGCGAGACAGTTCAAGAGTGGCTGTCTTCGGGTCCTACTGTTCTGGGACTTTTTCCCTTTTGCCGCGTGCCAAGAAGCTGCTTGGTTTCAATCTTGATCCACAACCGTCCCGGGCGGCGCCAGGTTCAGGGCTCATAATTTGCAAAGAGATCTTTTTTTGGAGTTGTGAAGCCCTGCGGAGCTAATGTACTGACTGTCGCTTCGAATCTAAAAAGGAATCCATTTGATAAGCGGCAGAAATCAAGATGGATGACTACACCATGTTCGATAATCTGTGATATTGCCGCAGATGGCCCGCATCGCTTTATGATGACAAGAGGCCCATTGGGATTTCAAACAGTGGAAACTTTTTGGAGGAGCACCAGGGTCGGCTTGCAAAAGGTTCAGGTCATGAAACAGCATCACAAGCTTTGACCATCTCACAGAGAAACGTTCAACCATTACGAGAATGTCAGAACTGAACTACACTGAAAAAACACAAAATCAAAGTATTTTTGGTCGAGTTTCTATATTGCAAATATTTTAGTACATTTGAAATAAGACAAAACTATCTTACAAGTTAATTTTCAGCAATAAATTAACTTGTAATTCATTTATTGCTGAAATTAATTACAGCAATAATTAATTTCTGTAATTAATTATTGCTGTATAATTACAGCAATAATCAATAATCAATTGTTTGATTTAGTTCATCAAACAATTGATGAACTAAATTGTTTTAGTTCATCAATTTTGATGAAAAAGTCCATAATAGTTATAACTGCATAATAATCTGCCAGTGGAACAAGACAAGACATCCTCATAGTATAAGTTCAAATCTTTGTTGCACTGGCAAAGTATTTCACTTATTTGTCATTTTTCATCAATATTAAAGAATTATTGACTTGAAACAAGCTCCTATATCACGGTGAAAAGTTACATGTAAGTTTTTTTTTTTTCTTTTTTCAAGTGTGATAAGATGTTTGGACAAAAACTAAACTTTTGAAAGATTTTGTGTTGTTGCAGTATAAGCAAGCGCATGGATGAAGGCACTCTTGCATGCAAAACTTATGTTTCGGGAAATAAACACTAGACATCACCCTGAGTATGTTATTCCTATGTCAAAACATGGTGGTGGCTGCATTTTGCGTGGGGAGGATTTTGTTCAGCAGCTGGATGGATCTAATACAAGGGAATCCTGGAAGAAACCTGAGGTCCACCTTCCAACATGACAATGACCTTCTGTTAAAATGGCCTAGTCAAAGTTCAAATATATGCAGAACTAGACCTGAAGCTATTTTGTAAAAAAAAAAAAAAGAATAAAAAAAGTTGTCCATTAAGACTTGAAACTGCAATTGCACCTATAGCTGGTTCTACAAGCTAATGACTCAGGGGTGCATTCTTCATTTTTCAGGTTTTTTAATAGTAAAACCTAAAAAAACAAGAAACAAACAAACAAACAAAAAAAAACTAATATTTTCTTTTCACAATCTGGTTGTGAACAGAAGCCGAGGGACGTTTCCCAATATACTTTTTTCCCAGTTGTTTCCTCGAGATAACGAGCTGATTGGTGTGTGTGTTAAACCTGATTCCACCCTTCAGATGCATGCCACCGCAGCATGCAGGATATGCCATGATTTACAACCGTCACTCATGTCATATTTATGCAACCATGACTCTTCATCTTGAGAAAACCATTGAGGAAAAAGTAAGATAGTCATCTCGTTACCTAGAGAAAGGAATTAATGTCTTTTCCTGGTATTGGAAGAAATTATCTTATTATTGTGAGAAACCTGTTGTTGTTGTTCATGATAATAACATAAATATCTCGTTATATTGGGAAAAAATAAAAAATAACAGACCGCAACCATTCTCAACTTCTGTAGCTATTCCCCACTTCACATCTATTAAATAAAATCCCAAACAGACTAAAAAACTCTCAGATTTACAGTTTCATAAGTATGTTTTCTTCCACTTTATATTGTTTGAACTTTTACGTGTCACGACAATTTCGTCTGAACTCAGCTCAAAGAGGCTGCGGTCGCGTAATCGCTGCGTGTGATTGAAGCTCCACTCACCTTCTTGTGGCTCTTCAGGACCGACGGAGTGACAAAGGCCTTCTCGCACAGGTCGCACTTGTACTTCTTGTGGCCGTCGTGCACCACTTGGATGTGGACGTTGAGCGTGTCCTTCCTCTTAAAGGTGGCGTCGCACTGGTCACATTTGAATGTCCTCTCACCTGCAGCGAGGACAGGGAGCCCACATTAGAGGGAGCCGCTTTGTGTGAGCTATTGTTGTCACCTCTCAACAACAAAACAGCGAGCAGGAACCCAATTTCACCATTGTGTGGGCAGAGAAAACTATAAACAGAGGGGTTTTTCAGCTCCGCACAATGGTTTTTCAGAATGGTCTGGCTGTGCTTTGCTCTTTTTTTTAAATTCTTTTACTGAAAACATACCCTGTTTTAATAGTTGTTCTGCTGAAAGGAGCTGAAAAAGGCCATAGTCAGACAGCGTGCAGACAACCTGAGCAGCTCCCAGCGTCGAGCCCGATGTCTGCCTCGGCTCTCTGCCTCCGCACAACGGCCTCTATTGTTGGGGAGTCCGTGTTTCCATTATATGGAGATCATTCAATTTCCACAGCCTTCTTCGGATGGAGGCTAGCGAGTGGTTTCAAGCCCGGTGATGGTCAGTTCAATAAGACAGAACACAAGATGGAAACCGAGGTTCGGCGTGTTTTCAATCAGCCGGAGACGTTCGCCTGCCGGTGATAAATGTCAACAGCGGATCGCGGGCGGATTCTGGTAATACGCAGAGCCAGGCTTTTTGTTGAATCTGAAGCCGTGCATGTTTCCACACAGTAACACACACACACACACATCCCAGTTACACACACACACACATGCATACTTACAATGAGTTATTCTCAAAGCCTGGAAGTGGTAAAAACACAGGTGGTGTAAAAAATAGTGAATCATCTTATGCAAGATGTTCTGAAAATGTATGTTCAGGAATTTTCCCGCATTCGAAACCGGACTGGATAACATGAATATTATCACAGGTTTCTTCTGTCATGCTTAAAGGGGCAGGATTGATGTATTTTCTAGCCACATTGTACCATTTCATAGAAGAATCAAGTCAACAATGTCACCTTCAATTGTTATAAAAATGCTAAATCAAAAATGACTTAGAAGAAATCTAACTTTGCTATTTAACACCTTGAAATTGGGCCTCTGCCTCTTTAAGAAACTCCTGCTCTTTCTGAAGCTCCGCCTTCAGCACGACTTCATATCAACGCATCAATCCAGTTTCTCAGAGAACTGGATAGAGAAATAGTTCATATAATGACCTCAGCAGGTTTGCTAATTGCTGCTGCTAGTTTGTAGGAGCTCAAAGTTCACAGCGTTGGCCACAATGCTAACATGAACTAAAGAGAGCAGCAGAAATAATGTACAGCTATCAGATTGTGACATTCACCTCAGGTGAACTCAGGTTATACAGCACAATAATGATTCAAAGTACACCAAAAAATCCAAATCTAACTAGCTAAAAGAAAAGTTTGGAGTGC
>NW_015113257.1:14928-37613 GCF_001443285.1 Poecilia latipinna | reverse complement strand
TGCCCTAGTCAAAGCCTGAACATAAATCTAATTGAAGCGGTGAGGCATGACGTTAAATATCCGGTCGGTGCTCAAAATCCTTCCAAAAGTAGCTGAATTAAAACAATGAGTCAAATGAAAATTCCTCCACGCTGATCTAAATAACTCATTGGTGGTGATCGCAAACGTGATGGCAGTTATTGACGATAATATTGGTGATCAGGACAGGTTTAGGGGATCAATTACTTCATTTCTAGTTGGTTTGGATAACTTGAAAGAAGCATTTGAATTTTTATGTACTTAGATTATGTTGCCTGAAATGTAAATGTGACAGAAAACAGTAAAACAGAAGAAGCATAAGGGAGAAATCATTTTGTGCTAAATGCAAATATTAGAAACCAAAAATAACTTTAACATTCACACATATTTAATAAGTAATACTTGTCGTTAAAGAGCATCCAGCACATGCAAAGTGGCTGCAGCAGCATGTTGCTTCAGTGATTTTTCTGTTATTTTGCTTCACAACATAAATGTTCAAAAACCCCAAGTACCCGACGTCTGCTCTGCGTTCTGCAGTCGATTTGTTCCAGTTGTAACTCGTCTGGAGTCAATACTTTTTATCGCTTGATCTACGAACGATTTTAAATAACGTGACTTCTTTTTTGGCTGCATATACTATGCTGTGATTTTTGGGTATCTATCTGCAGTAATTGATTAAAATAAAGTTGATGTAGCACACTTTCTTTCTAGTTTAGTTTTAGTTTTAATGCAGCTTCAGTGTAACCACTGTGGAAAAAAATAAATTATTGCTTGCGGATGCAGAAAAGCAAGTTGCAATACTGATCAATATCTTTCTCATTTAACCTTTGCAAATACCAAACGGGTTTAAGTCACGGAGTAAGTTGTTACGGTTACCCTTTAGGAAAGTTTTACAGTGAAGGCGCTGTGAAAGAATTATTTATTTTAGTTTCATTATTGAAAACAGCAGACTTTCCTTCATAAGGAGACACTCTTTGCTTTCCTCGGAACTACTGGAAATAAATGTAGATGAAATCTTTTTCTATTTGAAGCATCAGTGGAAGGAGGGAGCCATCAGAGTCGATACACATCATTTGCCTGAACAGCAGGGCTGTGCACAGCAGTGGAAAGGCACAAAGCAAACCACCGGGATAGATTAATAGTTCTAGGTGAATAAGTTTGGGAGGACAAAAGTTTAGGGCAGGATAATGGAAATGCACCTATAGAAAATAGATTAATAATGTAATTCTCCCTCCCACGGCGCAGTGAAATCTGCTAGTGTACTGCCTGCCACCTGGGACAGCAGCAGGAAATGCCTCCAGTTTTACAATCTCCTTTGTTATCTGGTTCTGAGAGAGAAATGGAGCTGCATCCTGCCAAGCCTCAGCCGCAGTGTGTGTCAGCCTGACGGTCTCTCAGAGAGAGGACACATGTTGTTAATAAGCCACAGGGACGAGCTGTTAACTCATAACAATATGGGAAATATGGAAAGAACTATGAAACCCACAAAGCGACTGGATTCAGTGGGAAGTAGATTTCTATGATGCGTTCTGCCATGAACTGGTCTAGAAATGTCACTATCTATCCATCCATCCATCCATCCCTCCTCTTCACTTATGGATCTCTGGGGAACAGAAACCCAGACGTCTCTCATCCTGCCACCACCCTTTTGCTCATTCTCATCTTTAGTTGACAAAAGTCAATCCAAATAAAGAGCATTCACACCAATACATTTAAGTTGTTGTTTTTTTTTTTGTCTTATTGAAAGGTCTACAACAAATAAGCCCTTTGTACCAAGAAGAAGCCTAAACAATGACGTACAGTCAGTGGGATTATGCTGCTTTTAAGAGAGGATGCAACAAATTCCTCCCCTCAGAACAGTTGCATTCAGACGCAATTACATGCCTCATTACTCTGTGAAAATACACTCAAGAATCCTGCAGCTGCAGCCTTTATGGGTCTGGTATTGATAGTACCATTTGCTGGCTACTGTTTGCTAAAGCTGGTTAATTTAAAGTCAGCATAACATCTATCTATATATATTTTTAACCAAGTTATTTATCATAGTTTTCCGGCAGCCACTCATTTTTTTTAAAACATGCCACTGCAGCTCTGTTCTCTTAAAGAGAAACAAAGTGACAGACTCCTGCTTCGATTCAAGCGTTTTAACACTTTCTACTTTTAACTGCAGACAAAAATGCATAATTGATGATGTTGCAACAGGACTCCAGTAAATATGGCATTGAGGAGGAAAAAGTAGAAGATCCCTTAAAGTGCTTTATTGATTTTTTCCCCCTCTTCCTTTTGTTCTTTTTGGTATTTCCACAGAAAGCAGAACTTAAAACTTGTTCGATCTTAGAATAACTCTTTGCTGGTTCAGAGCGAATCAACTCTTGTCAGATGCAGAGGACAATCTGCAGCAAACATGGAGACAACAACAAGCAATTATAAAGTTTCAACTTCCCATACTCTAAATCTCCCCACGTTCTTTGATTCACAACCGGAAAACAAAAAACAAAACAACTATTAACATTAAAAAGAAGATGAGCAACTGTCTGAAATCTTACAGAAGTATTGATGTGAATGCAGACCGATGTTTGCAGAACCAGTTAGACTTAACAGGACATTGAAAATGCTGATCAGCATTGCAAAAAGCTTGAAGAAACACTAACTAATGCTTAGAAAATGAGCATACAGTCCTTGAATTTTTCACATTTTATCAACTTCTAACCACAAACTTCAGTTTCATTTTATTGAGATTTTATACAGAAGCTCAACATAAAGTAGCACCTAGTTTGAGACACTTTGAGACTCATGATTAAACTACTTGATTGAGGGAACTGGGTGGAATTTAATCTGAGTACGAAAGTCTGATGAAGGCCTCCGAGGTTTGTTGGAAAACATTAGTGACCAACCAGTGAACACAGTAGAGAGGTCAATGAGAAATATGTGGAAAACATTATTACAGAGTTGGGTCATAAGACTATGACAAAAGCTTTGAGCATCTCACAGAGCATTCTTCAATCTATCATCCGCAGCTCTGGTGGGAGAAACTGTTGACATGACAAATCTTGGATCAGGGATAAGAAGAAAGATTGGGCTGAAAGAAAGAAGCAGTGAAAGGTGGAAGGTCACCTTCCATTAGGACGATGACCCTAAGCATACTGTAGCCAGAGCTACAACGAGAACGGAGCCAGCCAAGTTTCCAAACCTGAGAATCACCAACTTTCTAAATCTGCCTTTGCCTAATTAGGGAGTGCAAAGTTGGTTGAGGTTTGTGGTTGTAAAACGTGAAAAAAAAAGTAGTAAAAAATTCAACTTTTGCAAGGGACTGTGAATGAGCAAGCAATCTTTGAAGAACGTGGTCCATACTTACTGTTGTGGATGAGAAGGTGGCGCTGCAGAGAGAAGGGGGTTCGGAACAGCGCCTTGCACTCCTCGCACTGAAAGGGCCTTTCCTCGGAGTGGGTCTGCAGGGAAGAGTCGGGCACAGTCAGCGTTTCTCATAACGAGCAGGCCGAGCCGCCTCCTGCCTCAGCTTGGCCTTTAAGACGGCTTCATAAACTGATTTTAATGGATCGCACATAATAGCAGCACCCAATTAGGTTTGGAGAGGTGATGAAGACAAGCGGCGTAAGGGGATTCTTGTGCAAAATGCTTCTGTTTCACCTGACCATGCCCGCACCGCTCCGACCATCCATCCACTCTCCTATCAATCTGAATGACACCTTAATCCCTAAAGTAAACACGAGGAACCCGGAGGGGTGGAAAGGGCCAGAGACCCCACAGATAACAACCACCAACGAGACCCTGATTGATTACGGCCTTGCTAATGACTAGCTTTGAAGTGACAGAACGTCTCCCCAAAGGGAACAATGAATCTATAAAGAGAAGACCTCCTGCTCTAACTTAATTTGCTAAAAGACAAACAACAGAGCTCTGATTCTGCGTTTGCTCACCTTCTTGTGATTCTTGTAGACGTTGCGGTGAGCGAACTCTTTTCCGCACAGCTTGCACTTATACGGTTTGTCTTCGCTGTGGATGATCTTGTGAGCCGTGACCTGATCCAAACGCTTGAAAGACCGACTGCAGATCTCACAGGTGTAGGGTCGCTTCTCTGAGGGACATATTGATGTAAGCTCTGCTCAGTTAGCAGAAATGAAGCTTAAGAAAAGTACAAACAGTTGAAACTAGATTGTCTAAAAACCACATGACCTAAATCTTCTCATTGTTTGACATTCAGTCAGACTAAATGTTTCCAGTGTTAGGCCAGTTGGGATTTCTAAAATGATTTCTAGTTTCTAGAACAATGAGATGTAGAATTTCTCCTGTTGTTTCCTAGAGATTCAGAAGGTTATATCGGGCAAGCTGAACTTGCCAAGCCATTACTCAAAAAGAAACGGAAAAGGCCTGATTACACCTTTGCAAAGGCACAGAGGGACAAAGACTCTATTTTTTGGAGACATGTCTGATGAAACTAAGCTTGTAGTTTGGCCATAATGACCATCATTATACAGTGGAGGTAAAAGGAGAAACGTTACCAGTTTAGAACTATAGTTTAGAACTTCGAGGTAAAAGCTATTGCAGCGTCGTTTTGTGGGAGTTTGTACTTCACAAAAAAGATGGTATTCATAATGTCGGGATATTGAATCAACATCTGAAGACATCAGCCAAGGAGTTAACGTTTGGCGGATGAACCTCAGTGTCCAGCCAAATTCATTACAAAGTGGCGGATGGAAAACAAACTCAGTGTTTTGGAGTTACCATCACAAAGTTCTGATCTCAGTGCCGTAGGAAAGGCAGCCTTCAAACCTGACTCAGTGGGAGGTCCAGGAAACTCAAAGTATAAAACCAAAGTCAGACTTTTCAAAAACGCAATGCTACCAACGTGGTTAAACCTGTACGTAATAATGTAAAGAAATACAAGTTCTCTTTGTTCTGGCATTTAGCAAACAGGAAATAGTTTGAAAATCCCAACCAACTTTAAACAGGACACATTTACTCATGTAATTATCTGGTTTCCACTGTGCTCATATGATAGAGTGCTTTCTTACCAGAGTGTGTGATCATGTGGCGTTTGAGCTGGTTGGTTGAGATGAATTTTTTGTCACATGCATGACATTCAAATATTTCGTGTATCTACAATAAAAAAAAAAGAAATGATAATGAGTTTATGTTAAAGCCATGCAAATGTTGTTCTGTTTTCTTCCTTTTAAAGCCAGGGCCGACGGAAGCTCGAGGGTATAATTCTGGGACGGTCAACTGTTGCAAAAATCTTGACTGTTTTCATTAGACTGATGTCCACACAGAAAAGCAATTAAAGTGATGAAAAGTCTCAATCCCTTCATTGCTTCAGTGCGTGCTTCCAATAATAGCGCTTTTAATAGTTCCCACAGCTACAATAGCATATGCTAATGCAACACAGCTCCTCTCGTCAGTGCTGCTTCTGCAGAAGCTTGTTCAGCTAAATGATGATAATGGAAGTCTTAAGCTGCTTTTCAGCTAAAGTGTCATTATGGAAAGTTTGATTGCTCCTCGGCATGAAAAATACTTCATGCTCGGGCGGAATTGATTGAAGTTGTGAGAACATGCCACGGTTATGCAGTCATAAATGTGCCATCTTTATAATAACACTTTATGTTTTGGTAGGGAAGGGATTCTTTGGAGCGTTTCCACCTTCCAGGGGAAAAGTAATTTGTCAAGATCTGATTCGATGGTGACAAATTCTGCCTCTCTGACAGGCAACAGATCACTGTGTGTGTGTGTGTGTGTGTGTGTGTGTGTGTGTATGTGTGTGTGTGTGTGTGTGTGTGTGTGTGCGTGTGTGAGACTCAATTTGAATTACTGCCTCATTGTTTAATGGCCTGGCTTACAAAACTGGTCGAGGTACAAACGGCATTCATGGCAATCTAGATTCACATCTGGATTCATGTAGATAAAAAAATTTGGAATAAATTAATAAAATAAAACACAACGCTTTCAAAAAGTATTAACACTCTCTTAAAAACTCATTCCCCATGACGTCATAACAACCACAAACTCTAATGTGTTTTATTGGGATTTTCTGTGATAGACGAACATAAAGTAGCATGTCATTTTGAAGTTGGAAAAACTGGTGCATGGTTTTGAAACGGTGTACAAATAAAACCCCAAAAAGAGTGCCAACCATTTAAGATCAGAAGTCTAAACTCCAGGGTGTCTGGGCTCTCCCTTAGAGATAGGGTGAGAAGCTCGGTCATCTGGGAGGGACTCAGAGTAGAGCCGCTGCTCCTCCACGTCGAGAGGAGCCAGTTGAGGCTCGGGCATCTGGTCGGGATGCCTCCTGGACGCCTCCCTGGTGAGGTGTTCCAAGCATTATATTAATCTATGCATGTAGTTTAAATTCTGGAAAAATAAATGTCTTTTGCTGGGTTTTTTTAACTGCAGTGAATTATCCTGTCAGAACTCTGTCAGCTAGAAAAAGCTGTTATAGTTTTCCTAGAAAGTTCTTACATAAGATCCAAACATGAGTTTGGCGAGGTCAACGTACTCCAACCGATTCATCAAAGTTTAATGCTGTTTCCTTCAGATATTTTACTGTCTCTGGTTTCGTTGGTGCAATAGGATCAAAACATTTTTCCAGCATCAGCAGTGAAATAGTGATTCTCTGTTTCAGTGGCCACACAGGAACATGTTATTCTTACTGTAAAACACAGGAAGATTTGAAACAGCAGAGCTCCGAGTCAAAGGTAGCCGAGGCAGACTAAACCCCCCGTCTCCCCGGAGAAGCAACCGTACTGTAAATCCCAGCTTCCAGGTGACTTTAAATCTTACAAAGTGAGGCATCCGAAGATGAATAAGCCAACAGGGTTTTATAAAATATCTGCAGCTCAATCTGAGTGATGGATTTTGACAACAGAAAATTACACTTCCCAATTACCACCATTTTTAATGAAAGCTAAGCGACGACAGCCGCTGGGGTGAGTTATTAGAGACGGCCAGGACGCTCGTGTTTAACGCCAAACGTCTCTCAACGTGTTTGGCTTTGACCTGGCTGAAGAGCAGCGAGGACAACAACACGTCCAAAAGAAACTCCTTGAACATTTTTTTATTTGGTTTTACAACGGATGTCATAAAGAATAAGAATAGACTGCAAAAGCATTCATATCTCCATAAACTTTAACATTCCGGAGTAATATTGCGAAAGACTAACAAAAAGCAGTGAAAAGGGAGGAAAACTGTACAAGATCTTTTACAACTAAAAATATGGTTACAGAGAGTCCTAACAAGCTGTCGGCCATACTGATAGAGTTAAATAATGTAAATAAACTCATTTCTAAACATAAAAGAACTGCATATTTGCTGTATATTTCGCATGCACTCACTCACTTTTGCAGTACATGATGAAGAATAACTCTCATTACTACCTGTGCAGATGGGTTTTTTTGAACTGCTGAACTCTCAAATGTGTGTTCGTCTTCACGATGAGGTCATGTAAAATCATGTTCTGTATAATATTTCAACGTAATTGCCGACAGCTAATTAAGTTTGATCCCATAGTCAATTCCCTGGAAAACATGCAAGTGTTTTTTTTTTAATGCTATAGCTCCAAACTGAGAGCATCAAAGCCATCAAATGTTGGCTGTGGATCACAATGTTTCTTCTGCAGATGTGACTTTATTGACGCTGAAACAGCAGTGAAACGACGACTCCATTATTCGAGTATTGCTGAATTATAGGAAATTATACGGAATGGTTCATCTTCAAGTACATCCACATGCGTGAACTTCAATGTGTGAAATCACTGAGTGCACCACAACAACACCTGATCATGTGGATGTAGTTACTGAGGGAAGAAGACTCAAATGTTGCCTTTTTAAGCATCAGTAAGATGTTTAAAATTAATTCTAAATGGTTTTTCTACAAAATACTAAGACATGTTGAGGGTTTATTTAGGTGAGAGATCGAGACTTTCATCAGGTAACAAAGAGATATGGAAATGTTAACAGCGATTTGGAAATTTCAGATTAAAGTTTCTACATTCTGTTGGGATTATATCCAAAGACACATGATTACAAGCACCAATCAGTAAAATTAGGAAGCAAAATTAGAACTCTGTAGTCATTTCATCATTGCTTGACAAAATTAGTAAAACTCTGTTTTACCGTCTCTGTTCTCACATACACCCAGTGTGACATCACCTCTTCCTGTGTATTAAATACTCTCACCAGAAATGCTAGAAAGAAATGTTTTGAACACTTTTACAAAACTTACAGAAAGTGGAAATTGAATGTTGTCAACGAATTTTGATTGGTGAATCTTGCGCTATTAATTTAAAATCAGTAATTATCTTTTCTTGTAGTTATTTGGACATTCATTTGGAGAATGGCAGGACAACAAGCTAAAAGACAAAACATCGGATCCTTGATCCCTGGTATTTGCAGACGTTAGGAATTACGGCCGCCAGCAAATAGATAAAATCCGCAAGTACTTCCTGTGATGCACAGTCTTCCTAATTTCCGTCACTTGAGGATGCAACCAATCAGTGCCAAAGAAAAATGAATGGTGCTTCTGGATTGGCTGCTTTGCAAACACCAGGCCATTGGGCGTAGCTGTTTTAGCTTCCCAGGCTGCATTTTCTTTTCAACATTTTAAAAATGCGCTACAAAAAATCTGAAATAGGCACATTTTCCGGGAATAATTCAGAGTTACATTCCACAGAAAAATCTGAAAATAGATAAATCTGTGAAGGCAAGTGTTCAAAAAAAGAAGAAAAAAAAACAAGGCTACACAACTGAGCCTATGTAGTAAGTGCTTAATACATTCACTTGCGATTCAATGCTGAATGCCTTACAAATTAATGTTCCTTGGTTGATTAGCTTAAGCGACCGGGTAGCAGTCAGTAAGCTTTTGACATCAACAGATGGCCAGAGCCTGAATCAGATCTTTGTCAAGAACTCTGACTGAGGTATTACACAAAAAGTACATTTCACTATTGTATTGTTTTGATGCTGGTGATTAGAAGCCAAAGCAGATCAGAGCCAGACGCTTGATGAAAGATGAGGATTAAATCAAAGACAGGTGACGGGAAGCTGGACGGGACCAACAGAGGGATCACGAAACCAAAGAGCTGAAATTCTAGGCGGAGTGATTTCTGACATGGAAACCAGGTGACCACAATCAGCAAAATGAATGGCAGCTTGGGTGAAGCAACTGTGAAAACTAGAGCAACGGCAGAACAGAAATGCAAATAATTAAAAACCAAACCAGTCGGAAAAAGGGGGTAAATATAAAAACTAGAGAAATAATGTGAAATACAAGAGCCAAAATGCAGAAATCTCAGCTACATTTTCAATGTGTTCCCTTCATTTTTTAATCACCAACCTCAATGCATTCAGTGGCCAAATGAGCAATTTACAGCATTACATAAGAGAAGAGCTGAACGTGACAGTGCCAAGTGAGGACTGGAGCTAAATGCAACTCTGTGAAGTAAATCCCATACTTTGAGTGGAAAGCGTTGCTCTTGCGATGTTATAAATGTTATAACCGATTATTTAAAATGATTTATGTAATAGCAGCTAATTGTGCTAAAATTACAGCTGTGTGACTCAGAGGAATGCAGTTCTGATGAGAACTTACCCAAGCATGAGCGACCAAAAGCGCGAAACAAAACTAGGATGATATCCACAGTAACAAAAGCAAACATTTGTCCGCATAAAAAAAATAAATCGTGAGGGGGAAATTATTTAAGCAGCTGTGTTCAAATCTGCAATCCATCAATAAGAGGGAGAGAGGATCCTGACGCCAAGGTTAAAATCTTACGGTCTGCCAATAGAGGCTCTTAAATTTCACAAGACCTGTTTGGATGAGCTAGTGAAAGAGGAACCAGCCCACTGCTCTGTGTCGCCCAGCATACATTTGCAACAAATTGATCATAAAGTGGGGGAACGAGTGATCACAGGAGAACATAAAGCACTTCAGAACGTGAGATAAAGAGGTCAGAGTGCGTTTCAGACGGCGCACGGCGGGATGGGAACAAGCGAGCTGGAAGAAACGGCTCCAAAGAGAGATCGCTGTAAAAACTGAGCAAGCTGAGTAAACCCTCAGCAGATCCAAGCCTGTTCTCTGTCAGGCTACATGAAGAGCAGCGATATTTAACAGCTGTCACCGGTCCGGAAATGGATTTAGATCTGGACTTAGACTAGGCCATTATACCACCAGACCATACTCCTCCCCCCCCCGTACTGCTCTGGTGTGGGTTTCGGGGGTGTTGTCGGGTCCCGGTCTCAAATCTTTCCGCAGTTTTTAACCGGTTTTATTTCGGGAGAGCTATTTATTTAGCTCCATAAACTTTGCCCTGTCCATGCTGAATGAAAACATCCCCTCGACGCGAAGCCACCGCCACCATGTTTCATGGTGAGGATGGTTTGTTCAGGATGATCTGGAGTTTTAGTTCCAGTCACTCGTGACATTTTGTACCAAAAAGATACATGTTAACCTCGTTTCACCAGAACCCTTCTCCACAGTGGGGTGGTTTCTTTTTCACTGAAATGGCATTAGTTAGGGTTAGAGATGCAAATATTCAACTTACAAGTAATTGCCAATTAATGATTTATTAGATCAAAATTTGTTCCAATCAATTAACTAGTTTTAGTTGGGCTGCCATCTAAAAGAGGGCGCCACTGGTCATCTTTAAGCGGAGCTAGTTGATACAGAAACAAAGATGGCAGCCCATCAGGAAAGAGAAACAGTCCAAACAGAGGTCAGTGTGGGATACAAAATGCTCTTTACACGGTTCTGTTTTAAAGAATAAACACTCGACAAGATCCTGAAGTTTCATCTTAATAGCGCTCATTCAACCGAGCCATAATGACGGAGCAGCGTCAACTTCTATTTGTTTCATTTTTTATTTTTCTATTCCGTAAACTAGGCGGTTCTTATTTTGCTATATTTTATAAATATCTCTATGTTTGGTAATGTGAGAAAACCACAATTTTCTACTTATTCAGTCAGTATTTAACAGGAGTTGACTTGTAATGATGTTACAACTTAATGATGTTTTTTTTAAATTCATCAAATTAGGGGTATCACAATAAAGACCACCAACCTGAATACGTTTGCAAGATGCTGTATTTGAGAACGCCTCACCTTTCTGTGCTCTTGAAGATTCAGGGAAGAAGAACATTTTCTGTTGCATATGGTGCAAGTGAGTTTCCGTCGTGCACTTCCTTAAAAAATAAATAAATAAACATAAATGACAGAAGTAGAGCCAAACTTATGAACAAGCATTGATCAATAAAAAAATGACCAGTTTATGATTGCATGTACAGTAAGCCCACTGTTTTGTAAAGCCTTTATCCCCATCTAAATTACCAGATCAACATCTGTTGTGTCTGATCCGCTCCCTCCCTCCCCGCCTCGCCCACACACACTCTCCCCATCCCGACCACATTTTTGGAAAAGAATGAAGGCCCGACTTTGGGCTCCATCAGCCTCTCAGATGAATATCTTAATCTCTCTTTGATACTCGATTCACATCTGAGGCTCTCGCGGATTCCGCGCTGCCCTACATCCCATCATAAATAGCTATGGAAGCTCAATTATCTGGCAGAGTAAAGCCGCCCCAGAAAACACAGGTCAGCAATTATGGAGCTCATGTAATTAGAGACGGGTCTTAACACTGGAGCGGTTTTAACTGATCGAGGTCACGTTCGTTTTTTTTTGTTTGTTTTTGTTCCTTGAGCGTCAAGACCCGCTGATGGGCAAGCGCATTTGTTACATGAAAACAATAATTGATGGGCCGGTAATTGTATATGAGTGTATCGGGAGGAGCAATAGACGGAAAACATCAAAGACAAAGGCACCGCGCTGAGCGCAAACACAGATTCCCACCTGTGTGAACGTTTCCTTTATGCTTCTTCAAAGCGTCCTTGCTTTTGAATCGCTTCCCACAGCTCTCCGCTTTGCATATGAACCTGGCGTCTCCTTTGCATGCCTCCTTGTGCTGTTCAAAACTGTGCAACGTGAAATATGGAAGGGAAATAAGGAGGAACAAAATAATTCAGTTTCACACACAAGAAAGTGTGTGTGCGTGTGTGTGTGTGTGTGTTACCTGGACTCTGAGCTGAAGGTGTTGTGGCAAAGGGAACACTGATGAGCCTTAGAGTCGCCTGACGGATCAAGAGACTCAGAACAATGTAAAACGCTGAGGAGGAACACAAATGTAGAACAAATCAGATGCGACCATGAAATAAAAAATAAAAAAACAACAGGAATTGTGCAACCCACAACTCTGCAATCTTAACTCTCTCTGTTTGCTGCAACTTGAAATGTTATAAAAGACTCGGCGGCGTCCTATTCCACGTATTTAAGCTAACGACAGGATTTTTCTCTATTTTTCAGTCTTAGATTATGCAGCTGCCTAACAACCAGCTAAGCGACAGATGAATAAACCCACTGGCGCTGCAGAGCCTGTTTGACAGGGAACTTCTTGCCACAGTTCCTGCATTTGAACTCCTTCTCCTCGGTGCTGGGCCTCTGGTGCAGACTCTGGAGGTGCGCCGCCAAGATCTCCTCACTGGGAAAGCTGCTCTCGCACAGCAGGCAGGGGTGGTCCTCCTTCTTTATGACAAGTTCTGCACAGATATGCGAAGAAGTCACTCACAGAAGAGCCCTAACGGGTTTCCTTGCACGTGGTTTTTGTAAATCGATTGAGAGAGATTCGGGTTTACCCATTTCCACAAGATGTTTGGCCTCTTTGCTGTTCTCGTCCTCGTCTTTCACGACTTCTTCCTCTTCCTCCTCCTCTTCTTCCATGTCACTGTCCAGGTAGCCAATCAGGAGCTCTGTATCTGTCTCTATGTCATCCACGGCCAGGTAGAAGATGTTCTCTCCGTCCTAACCCAGAAAACAGAACATCGTCACTTTTGATAAGGCGTTGCGATAAAGTGGGAGTGTATCGTATCGTACTGTTTCTCATTTATCATGGTAAGATTTTGGTTTATCATTGTCACAGTAAATTCAAATTAGTGATATTTAAAAAAAAACTAAAACCGCCCTCATTGTCAGGATTACTATTTTTATCTTTTTTTATCCAGTTTGTTCAAGAAGAATATAAATAAATATATATATAAATAAATTGGAAATATGATTAAATTCTGTTCTGTTAAGGATTAAAAAGTTTTGTAAGAAAACATTAGCGAACAGATGCGTAGGAATATGGACTTAGAATTTCATCCCGATATTTTTTGGTAATATTGTGATAGAGATAAAGATTATGATGGAAAAAAAAAACTATCACTCATTCTTTTAGGTAACTGTATGGTTGTGACTGAATGACACAACATTTATAGCGCCACAAACACAAATACTGTTGTTGAAATAGGCGTCTTCATTGTATTTACAATCAGCAAATGAAATGTATCATGAACACATTGAATCAAAGTTATTAGAAGCTAATCCCAGTTGATGGGAAGACGGACGGAGCACAGCTTTCCGTCTGGGGTGGAAGTTTACTTTCCAGAACAGCGCGAGCTAAAATGTGGATCCCAGAGACATTTCTACATGTAGAAATGGCCTAGTCAAACCTCAGACGGTTCAAGAAGTAGTAAGACTCGCAGAACACGGTGGAACGTAGCGACAGAAACACTCTGACCCAGTTCTAAATCAGCTAGAACATTTTATTTTACAGTCAGTCTACCGAAGCCTGCTGGCTGAACCCATTACACCCAGACAGCACTCGCTTAAAGCCTGATTGAGGCCACAGGTCAAAGGCATGTAACCTTAAAAATGTGTTCATTTACTCTGCTGTCCTGAAAGGTCACGTTAATAAAATCAAACCGTCATTTTGTTTTAATTATAGGATTCTAAATGTACATAAATAATGATTACCAAGAGGAAAACCAAACAATAAATGTCATTGTTGATGAAACGCAGAGGTCCAACTCACATGCGTGACCTTTAAACAACCAATCACACTGTGTGTTCCAGCATTAATGGCAGGAACTTGGCCCTAAGACCCAAGTGTTCATGCTCTTTTCTTCCTTCTCTATTTTTCTTCTGTCATGGGAGAGCTATCTTTTTTTTTTTTTTCCTTTTGTCTTTTTACACTAAAGTGCAAGAGGTGAAGTATATGAGTTCCAGACAGAGGCTCCAGCCTCACGTTTGTGTGTCCCTTCAGAAATTGTGTTTACGTTTCTCTCTTCTTCTTCTTTTTCTTCTTCAATTCATCTGATTTTATTTTTTTTGTTAGGAAGCTGTAGACCTGGCTACTGTTGTTGACATCATTTATCACAAGAGTCATATAAAAGATATGTTTTCTCAGCCATTTAGGAATACATAATTGAGATAAGGAATTTTGCTTCGTATCCAATTTTACACCCCAAATTACACTCGTAATGGTTCCAACATCTGGCTGCAGAGGGACATGGCGTCCAAGGAACATATTCGAACCGTAAGCATCCTTTAAGCAAGTGACTGTATTTGTGAAACATATTTTTATTACATGAAAAAATAATAATAGTAATCGTGGCTGTCAACGAGGATTTCCTGACAGTTTTCAGTGTTTGCTCCAGGCTTGTCTGTTCCAGTTTGTATGAACGTAAATTAAACTCACATGACCTCTTGGTCGTGTTTCTCGGCGCTACGCAAAAGTATGTCAATTATTTCACGCTTTGTCCTTTCACAACCACAAATTTCAGACTATTTCTGAGGGATTTTATGCGATGGATCAACACGAAGCACTGCATGACCGTAAAGTCCAAGGAAAATAAGACATGATTCACATTTTATTAACAAATAGGTCATAAAAGTGTCTCGAGCATTTGTGTTCAGCGTCTCCGAGTCGACACTCTGTAGGACTTCCTCTCACGGCAATGACAGTCTTTTTGTGGCATTTCTCTATCAGGTTTCTACATCTATAAATATTTTTGTATAATAACACAACGTAGGGTTTAATAATTTTCTCACAATTAGTATTTTTAGGACTATTCTAATATCTTAGTTTCTGCTTATGAATAATTTGGCAATAATTGGCAAAGTTTTGATAGCTTTAATAAAATCATGGCTTTTTTTTTTTTTTTACTTTTTGCAATTTTCTAAAATTGAACTACAGTATTTATATTTTTACACATAACCCATGGTGTAAAGTTTAAAGAATATGTGACATGGCTTAAAAGATGAAAAAATATGAATTTGGGAAAAAGTAACTCGCATCTTACTGTGCTCTCGCACAAAGAAATATTCTACAAAGCTCTAATAAAATGACACATTTGACATCAGAAGTTTAAAAAATTTATTCATAAATGATGTGAATTACTAACACTGTTTAATTAAAGCAGTGTTTTTTTTTATATTTTACATATCATGTGGCCCAGGTGTAAGCTTCTTCTCTCCCGTTCACTTATCTTTGCATTGCAGCTTCCAAGCAAATCACAATTATTTTTCACTTCCAAAGGCAACCGGCTACAATGGATTTTATTTAGTTGCACTAGAGTGAAGCGGGTGGAATATGAAACCATGCCACACTTTTAAGATTTTTGGAAGGAAAAATTTTTCTGAAAGCCATGCAGTCACTTCCTTCCACTTGACTGTTACAGGCTACGTTTGTTTGAGTCTGTCGCATGAAATCACGATGAAACACATTAAACTTTGAGGTTGTAACATGACGAAATGAGGAGAACTCAGAGGAAAACTGGACGCATTTGCGACAGCAGACGCCTGTCCAAAACTACGAGGGAAAAAGCGAACGTTTTGGATTATTCCATGAAAACAGACACGATTCTTTACTCCCCTATCCTGCAGCCTGTTTTATTGATCGGGTTAAGGCTGAGGGATTCATTGTCTGCTGAGTGGAAATGTACCTGAATGGCTGCCAAGTTCTTCTGCTCCTGTGAAGGCGCCTGATGGACAAACCGCAGCCAGTTGGCATGGCGAGGATTACTTGCATCCAGAATATACAGAACATCCCCTTTACTGCCACGAACCTGAAAAAAAAGGAAAGAAAAGAAAACAGAGCGACTGTGAAAGCTTTCAGAAGTGAACTGCTTCTTTTTTTAGTTTCTTTCTCCCCCCGCTTGATGCCTTGAAGATTGGTCCTCTGTACAACAAAGAGCGCTGGCCTTTTCCCGCGAACACCTGGTCACCGAACGCAGCTCCGCGCCTCACAATGTGACAACAACAGATAACCAGTGGTGAAAACGCTGCAGTTATCACCAGCTACTTCGCACCCAACAAGTGACGAGAGTCAGTTTTTACATCGGCTTTGGCTCATTGATCTGCTACGTAATTAAATGTTTCCTTTATCACACAGGAGCAGAGAATCTCTTTGGATAAACCTGCGGGGGGGTTTTTTTTTTGCAGACAGCTGTGTTCTCCGATAAAAGATGCGTTTTTTTTTTTTATTCTACTTAATTCCAATTACGTTTCCATACTAAGACTGCGAACTCTACTTACTTTTTAGTTCTAGTTGCTGTTTATTATGAAACCTTTACGCATGATCTGTCACAGTTGATAGCTTAACCTCACATCCGTATTGTTATGATTGAAGTTTTTATTAAATTTGTTTGTGCAAAAAAAAACTATTCTTTTTCATTGCACAAAATCAGCTGAAAATTCAAACTTTACCTTTTAAAAAAAAAAAAAAATGTTTCTACACAGTGAGCCCTTTATATTCAAGGCTAGTCTTCCTCCAAAAGATTTTCTCTTGCTCTCATTCCACTGATCTTAAACACGCTAACATCTGCTGACATCTGGCTTTTGAACGCGCAGGGAAGCAGTTTGATTTGCATCGGGATAGCATGAAATTTCTCCACAGCTGTCACGGGTATTTATCAGCTCCGGTCAGCGTTGATGGAATAACAACCTGGAAAAGGAACAAAACAATCTGACAACAACGTATTTATAATCGACAGCAACAAACCACGGGGGAAAAACAATAATAATAATTTAGATCAATCAGGTGTATCTCTCCCCACAGCTGCTCGCTCTATGTGGTAAATAAAACGGTATGTAGCGTTAGGTGATGTTTCATCGTTAGCTTACTTCTTTCTACTCTGCCCCACACTGAGCAGGTTGCTGTGACAGCTTAAATTTTTAAGGTTTTGAAGATTGTGTGCTGAAAAGTGATTTATTCGGCTTATTATTGTTATGAAAGAAAAAGGTCTGCATTCGCTTTTGCCAAATAAGAACAATACAAGAGTCTCGTTACAGTATTACAGCACACGTCAGTAAAACAAAGCTCCAATGTGATCAAACGCTCAAATACAAAGTCCTTAAACCAAATCTATCTTTCTAGGTATCACATGAAACTAAATAATTAGTGCCACTCTGACGAAAATATGTTTTTTTTATATATTCTTAAGGCAGTTCAGTGGATTGTCCTACATAAAAAAAATGAAAATATTAAAGACAAATATTTGATTTTCTGTCAATTAAAGCACAATTTTTTCTTTGATAATAATAATAATAAAAATAAAAACTCTTTTGAAATAAACGCTGATTTTGAAACCAAGATCATGATAGGAAAAACAGATTTCAACATCACATGTTTACTTTAAACATGTAATGTTTAAAGTAAACATGTGAACATATTTTAGGAACAGATTGGACAAAAAAATAGCGACACAGCTGATCAAGAGCAACACTGTTGTATTCTTTTTATTCTTTTTAAATGAAAAAGTAAAACACATACTTCTCAAACTAAAGAAAAAACCTACCGGTAATAATAATAATAATAATAAACTACAAATTGTTTTTTAAAGAGTTAATATTAAAAGATTTTGAGCATTGAACTTATTTTATAAAATACAAAAGAAAGAAAATATCTACTTGTTTTTTAAACAAGCATGAAATTTGAATAATATTTTGTGGCTGTAACTCTGGTTTTATATAAATATGCATATCTTCCAACATGGGATATGGATCTACTGTAAAAGCAGACATTGTTACAGTATGCACAAAAGCATATTTATGTGTTGGGGTCCAATGAAAGTCCAGGCTTACGTCTAACTGGCACAATCTGTTCAATGTGACTGAACTATTTTGTGAAGAAGTAAAGATGTGGAACGCTGGGAAAAACACGCCCCGAAAAACCTTCAGTTGTAAACGCACTCAACTCAGCAGGGCTGAACACAAATGCACACCACACTTTTCAGATTGGAGCGTGAAAATGGATTTGGAAAATTTCTCCTTTCTCCTTTTATTCCAGAAAGTGGCTGTTCTTCACATTGATCTACTCCAACTTCCAAGTTACCTAGATGTTTCCATTGTCGTGTAGTGATAATTCATCACTTATTACAGCTAGTGGGGTGTATTAGCATTTTGTTTTCTTGTTTTAGTGTGTGTACAACTGAACGTTGTGCGGTAAAGCATATAGTGAATGGTTCCTTCACCTCCCACATCAGCCTGGTGTCCGAGCTTTCATCCAGCTCACTGGGCAGCTTTTTCTCACCGGCGAACGGACCAAACTTTTCCCCCTTGAACATGAGGAGAGGGAATAACTTCAGTAAAACAACGAGAACAACGTCATGGAAGACTTATGTCAACACTTACACTGTTCACACGATAGCTAGAAGTATAGTAAAACAGACATTTACAAGGGGCGTGGTTAAAAGTTGTAACATTGTATTCAGCTACTACCTCATATTAACAATTTGACAAAGCGACTACATCCCCCGCTGACGCACGAACCCCGTCATCCTCTGACACGTTTCAGAGCTTTAGGAGTCTCCTCTGCATATACGGGAGCATAATGGAGGCGTGTAGGGATGTGTATGTTGTAAGTAAAATGGCGCTAAAAGGTTTTGGGGGAAAAAAACCTCTGGATAAATGATTATGAACGCGGAGGCGCGAGACGCTTCCTCGCGGACGTGACTCCATGGAGGAAACAGAGACAAACCGCTGCAGTTACTGTAGCTACGTGGCATCTAACGTCACAGCAGTCTGGAGCTCATAGCGAGGCTTTGACAGCGACTGAGAGAAACAAGGCGAGCAAACAATCTATCTACAGCGCTTAAAAAAACTTTTATAAAGTAACTTCGGTGTACAAACTCATACCCATTAGTCGTCGCAGTCGGAAACCACAAACCTTTTTCACTCGCCTCGCCGTGTAAAGACCGATTCCATCCTGGACCTTTGACGATTTCAGAGAAAATCTGTCTGGCACGTACATACCCAACATTGTCATCACTTGGAAACGTTTCCTTCAGTGATAATTAGTTGGTTGTTTTATGTGTCAGCGGAAGTGGAGGAGCTTTGTCAGTTTGAATTGAAAGCAGATAGTTTCTTCTCAGAGCGGTCCAGGTTGAACCTCTCTGTTGGTCCTGCTCGTAGGAAGGCAAAGCGGCGTCCTGATTGGTCCAAAGTTCTGCAGCCGGGGGCTACCTTTCTGTCCTGCTGCACGCCGCAGCCTGCGTTTCACTCGGGCTGCTGCTTCTTAGCACAGATGTTGACCGTTCTCAGTGGCGTGACGACTTACCAAAAAGCAACTAAAACACGAAAAGTTAGAGGACGTGTGGGGCGGGGGGAGTCAACCTGAGTAAAAGTACAGTAAGCAGAGTTGACTGGTAACTAGTTACATTAACTCAATCACATTTACATACATTTGAAAAAAAAACTTTTAGAAGTTGTTGGGGGTTTTTTTTTACGTACTTTTTACTTTTACGTAAGTAATTTTATTATGAAGTATTGCTACTGCTTACTTGAATGAAATTTCTGGATACTCAACACTGAATGAGGAACAAACATGTTTTAGCCAAAAATCCACTAGACAGACACAAGCCTGCAGTTTTTGTTAAAGTTTCCTATGTTTTTTTATTGAAGGAAACTATTTCAATCTTTTTTTTACCCCATTTCAATTTTTTATTACTGATATCAATTATTGTCATTTCCACCCTTAAAATACCAAAATTTCCACTTAACTTTATATCTTGGTCTGCCTGATTATGTCATTTTTAAGTATTAAATAATTGATAATTTGATCAATTACTCAGTACTTGAGTAGACTTTTCACCAAATACTTTTTTTTTACTCTTGCTTGAGTAATTTCTTGGATGGCTACTTTTTACTTTTACTTGAGTAAAAATATGTGGAAGTAGTGCTGCTCTCACTTGAGTACAATTTTAAGTAAAATGTCTTTAAAACATTGTAAATTGAAACTACTGTAGCCTTATTATTGGTTTTGTTACCAAGTAGAAATTCAATATTGAATGTGTAAAATCTTAATTTCTAAGCTATTAAAACTTTATTTATTTATTTATTTATTTATTTATTTTGCATCAGAGAGCCATAATTCTTCAGTTATCTGTAAACAACAAAGGAGTGATGTATTGGTAACCATTTGTTTTTGTTTTGGTTTGTCTATATGACATTAAATCAGAATAAACTTTTCCTGTTTTAGGTCAGTTAGGGTCGGCAACATGTCTATTAGCTAAATGTTAAAATAATTAGATATAGATTAAGATTTTTTTTCAAACATAGAACTGTACATATTGTAACATAACCATGCCTTCAGATGACAATGTGACTTTTTTAAATGAGACACACTACTCAATGTATTTTAGGGCAACATGTGAAATGCTTCTTTCTTTTGTGATATCATTAAACGTTCTGAATGAATCAGCTAGTGTGAATAATTTTGTGATAACACTTCCAGATTCCTCAAGTTGCCACATTTATGAGTACAAACTATTATATGGAAATGTAAACACGTCCAGCCGTACTCAGAGGTGAACGTGTTTTGATCCCAAACGTGCAAATCTACGCCAGAACAAAATCTGGTGAAGTTGTGAAGCTGCTGGCTGAAGAGAATGTCAGTGTTTATAGTGAAAGTGCCTGAAAAGCCGCTCAGAGAGGAAGAAGCCATGACTACAAAAGCTACAGAAAAGCTGGAGTATAATTCCACAAAGACCATTGTTGCACTTAGAGGGAAAAAAGGGGAGAAGTTTACAAACATGAGAACTGTTGGTACAACTTCAATATAGGTTAAATCTGGGATTATTCTGCAGAGTTTGCATATTCTGACCCCCAAAGTCCAAACACATCTCTGTTACGCTAGGTTAAATGGTCTCTTTAAATTGGAGCAAGTATGAATTTGTCGGATGATGCAAGGATGAAATCCTGAAATCTTGCTGAACTGTCACAGTCATACTTTGAAAACTTTGTTTTTTACCTGAGGCAGCACTTTCTATAAAAGGTTTGTGAACCCAATCCCCCCCAAAAAAGCAAGGAAAACACACAAGCAGCTATTTGAAGCTGATATGGGGTCGGTGACCCAGCCACATCCCGAACCGGAGCCTAATGAAGGACCTCCAGAGACCTGAGCACGGTTTTGCATCGGTATGTTTTTTTGGCCGAGCTTGTCAGCTTTATAAAGAGGAATTGGACAAACGTCAAAGAGAAAGGTGTGCAAGGAAAGTCCGATCATTTCCAAGAAGACGTGAGGTTTTTTATTTTCCCCAGAGGTGCTTTGAAGGTGTACCAAGGACTCTTCGACATAGATGAGAAAGAACTTCATGTTCACTTGCCCCACTTACTATTAGCATGAAATCAAACGTTTTAATGTTCTGTGTGTCTTGGCTTGAATTCATCTGTGGTATTGTGGTTCTTATGGTTCTGGCCTGAAGCCAGCAGCAAAGCAGCCGTACGGTCCCACAAGAAGATATATGACAAAAAATAAATAAATAAAATCATATGCAAAAACAGAAATAAACTAAGTTGAATGAAATCAGGAATTCATTTCTTCTTGATCAAACAGAATAAATGAAAATAATATTTCTTACTATGCTTAATAGCACACGTTTGGGTAGTAAATCATCCCTTCCATGGTTATTCAGTATTCAGAATTATTCAACTGTCTTGCTCATTAACACACATTTCTCCTGGCATAATTCCATACTTTTTCCAGACTCTGGTTTCATTCCTTTCTTAAAATAGTAATACAAAACTTTGCTACGGTTTTCTGATCATATTTCAATAGGCCAGGCTTTTAAAATAAAATCTGGAAAAATCTGTGCTGTCACTAGTATGTCACATATGAAAATATTTCTTTTTATGCACCACGTTTTGAAAATGGCAATGACCAGGAGTCTCAACAGTTGAGCAACTTGTATTATCTTTTTCTGAGTCCCAGCAGTGATGAGCTTATTAAAAAATATGCACAGAAATAGTGTTGTGGTTCACCAATTTTTCCCCTCTGTGCACCAGCCCGGTCAGTTTACCGGTTCCAAAACCCCTTGACAAATAATGAGATTTGGTGAAGTATAAAACGGGCTTTTAATGCCAAAAATTGACCAAATGTTACAAGCCATGCAAGTCATACAAATGGAAGAGAAACAAAGTGACATTCACCGTCCAGCGCTGGGCGTCACTCAGCTCACCTTATGGATGTAACCAAGTGAGGCAAAGATTGTAGCATCAATTTAGCTTTTATTCTCCTCCTCATTCCGTACCCTCCTTAAAGGCTAGTCTAATCAGTTTCATTTTGTTTATGTGTGACTGTCGCCGGTCTTATATGATATGGTTACGCAAGCAGCAGCAGTGTGTGTAAGCAGATTAAAGAGATAGAGGAAAAGACATAGAATCCATAACAATAGTATTGTTTGAACAGAAAACAAGTCAACAATCATGAGAACTTAAAAAAAAAAAAAAAAAAAAAAAAAAAAATTTCAACAACTCCAACACACTTTGTTGATATAATTAACACGATTTTCCCC
>NW_015113257.1:0-11179 GCF_001443285.1 Poecilia latipinna | reverse complement strand
TGTATTTTTTTAAAAAAAAAAAAAACAAAAAACAAAGAAAATTAAAAAAAAAAAAAAAAAAAAAAAAAACATCATTCAACCAAGCTCACACAGCTTGGTTGAATGATGCACACAGATTCCACACTTTACCTAATAACCAAATGTCCTGTTACTCTGTTTCTGGCCTTACCATGCACAAAATGTATCGTATTCTGTGGAACATCATGTTGCGTCACAACTTTAAAGAATCGTGTTGCTTTAGCTGCACTGCTATCTGTATAGTGCATGTGTATCAGGAAAAGTGGTGTGGAATTTAAAGTCGCCTACTGCTTGCATTTGCGACAGATGTTGCGTCTTATTTTATTCCTTAAATAGTTATTTGCTGGATTAATCAGAAAGTAGGTCAAGCTGCCTTCAGTTGGAGCCACTCCAAGTATTCGGTTTCCAGGTGAATCTTGCGCTGCATAGACCACAAATCTGCAGGAGTTTGATAGAGAGGAATATCTGGTGTGTGAGTAAATAAGTGAGCATTCTGAACACAGATGCCCTCACTCTGTCACACTTCCTGCAACCACTTTGTATTATAGTGAGTCGGGGGGCGTGGGGAGGGTAAAGCCTATCTCAGCTGTCAACTGGCGGGAGGATGGATTATAAACAGTGAATTAGTAAAAAAAAAAAAAAAAAAATTAAAAATTGTTTTTGCTAAGCTTATCCAAAGCCTCTAATAGCTTAAACAAAACACAGAGAGATCAGGTGACTTTTAAAAGCAGGGGTTAATGGAGCCGACACTGGACAGAAGAGTTTCACTGTTGTTCTGACTGCTGTCTTCATCCTCTGTGACAATTTCAGCTACCAAGACTGGTTTTATTGCGATAACCTATCAGATTGAGCATTGAGCATTACAAACTTTTTTTCCCCCCCAATGTAAATGCACAGCAGATTCAGTAAGTTTTCACCTCCTTTTAAATCACAATGATTTTCAAATAACAACACAATGCTAAATCAGTTAACGTGGCACATCCTGAAAAAATTCAATGGAAAAACAAACTAATCTGTCAGAGGGAAAACTGTTGATTGCAACTACCATAACCTGGAAGAGAAGCTAATTCGATTGCACTCAAACAACACACATTAGCCTTGTTTGAAGCAGCGCACAAAGTACATAAACACAAAATGTGTTTACCCTGCTAGTTACTTTCAGCTGTGAAACGTCTGAGGGCTTCCTTTCAAGCTCCATCTCAACGAGATCAAGGTGAGCTCAGACTCAACACAAGACTTTCTGTGTTCTTAATTCTCAGCCAGCATTTGGTGAATTTCATGGTGTATTGTGGGTAATCAACATGATACGGGACCCAGATCTGCTTTAGCTACGATATCTTTACAAACGGTTTCAATCGTTACGCAAGTGTACATTCACACTGTAATACAGTAGTACACAGATCAATAGGCAGTTTGGGGTTAAGTGCCTCGCCCAAGGACACATCAATATTTGTCAGGAGGAAGATGGAGTTGAATCTACAACTTTTTTGGATGACTACTCCCAAGGACTTGCTGTTGGACCAATGATGGCGCGTTAGGATTTTTGGAGACTTCTTTCAGCATCTTGTCGTCTGCTTTCAGGGTGAACTTCCTTGTACGACCAGACATTGAATGCAGGCAGTTGTTTTGAACATTGTCCACTTGCATAGCATTTTACATATAGTGTAGAATCGCTGATTTTAACCTTATACACCGATGTGTGATTGTAGCAATTTCAGTGGAAAGAAAATTATGGGGCATCCTAATTTATTTGACATCAGGAACTCCACTTCACCTACTTTAAAAAGCATATTATTCAGTCTAATTGTTCATTTTTCTTTAATTTCTTGGTATTGAAAAACACAGCTTGTCATATGGTGTGCTATTTTTTTCACATGAATGATACTGAAGTTTTGTATGTGAAATCTTTTTATGAGGCTCGAAAACTTTAATTAAGCACTGTTGTACTATTTAAAAAGGCGTAGTTTAAAACCTTCAACATTTTTTTTTCTTTGAAAAAGTCTTAATTACCTTGTTCGGTTAAAAAAAAGAAGAAAAGACCTGACAACTTAAAGAACATAAAAGAAGAGTTTTGATGTCCGAGCTTTAAACACTAAAGAATGACCGAACAACTTATGAATACATTGCCGTCAGATGCTGAAACTCTCATTCGGACCTCACATGAACTCCATTATAGTCGATCTGTCTCCGCTCACCTTGATTTGTTGACTTTCGCCGTACGGTCAGAGATTGGCATCATCTCCAATCACTCACTGTTTGTGTATGCTCGGTTTTCGGGACACCTCTTCCACAAACCTCCAGCTCCTCTTTAATCTGCGCTGGTTTAGTGTTCCCGGCGGTTCTGTTTACTGTGTTCGGACCCCGTGTTTATGCCAGTTGCTTCCTGTTGTGCCGCGGCTCTGTGCCTAACTGCTCCGTGATTGGCCCAAATCACGAGCATTGGTCGGCGATTTCGGCAAAGACCGAGTCACGGTGAGCGTGTTTACATCGGGGGCAACGAACCGGTGTGTCTGAGTGCACGAGCTGCTGTTTAGGAAACGTTTCCATTTTGAAGTGGTGGTAAACAGGCCCTTTCATTCCTGGGACGGATGTCTTTATCTCAAATAATTACATGTGAGCTGCCTGGAGTCATATTTCTGGTGAGTGTGGTGAGTTAATCGACAGCAGAGGGAGTCCCACCTCGGTAACAAGTCTTATCGCGGTGTTTTGAAGGTCTTTGGGTGCATTTACAGCACCTACGTCCTGCTTGATCCGCTGCTCTGCCAATGACTCGGCCTTTTAGGGCAGAACTATTTAATGTCATGACCTTCCTTTTTACCCAGTGCCCTCTAAAGACCCTCCAAACCATTAAGTTTCACTCTGCTTTCACTAAGATACAGTAGTTATTATCTCTCCACCGCTGATATTTAACACCTGCGCATCAAGACGGAGAACAACACAGAGGGAGATCCTGGCTCCACTGCAAAAAAAACACAAACTCTTACCGAGCAACTTTGATCGATATTCTAGTGCAAATATTGTCTTATATGCGTGAGATAAGACAAAAATTACTTTTCGGAAACAAACAGGTGTTTTAAGTGAATAATTTCCAAATATTGACGGAGAAAAGTACTTATTTCATTGGCAGATTATTTCACTTATGGGGAAAATGTTATGAGTGAAATAATCTGCCAAAGGAACAAGTACGCATTCTACCTGAATTTGGATATTTTGGCCTGGTTTTGTCTGTTGTGAAGCGGATTTAATGGGTCTGACTAATTGAATAAAAAATGTGTCCGAGATGCAGTTTTATGCTTTTGTAAGCCACACTGGTTGCAGCTACTGCCCTTTATTGTGCAGTTGTTCACGTTTTATGTATTTAATCTCTAATGTCTATTTTTGCTAGCTTTGTTTACTTGTTTTGCCTTTTATGGTGTGTGCCAATAATGCTTTTCTTGGCCAGGTCGCCCTTGTGAAAGAGGTCTTGATCTCAATGAGTATTTATGTGGTTAAAGTAAGGTTTAGTTAGTTTTTTAACTAATAATAAAGAATTTTGATTTGGTTTGGTGCAAGCTTCATTCAACAAGTAGCTAATTCCAAAGAGGTTTTGAATATCACCTCGTCGAATTTGAACCCGAACGAATCGAACGCTGGAACCAAGTCACTCGGTGGCTGAGCTTTAAGCGCCTCCGAGGGCCAGAAACTGCAACGACAACGAAAAAGCGCACTTAAGACACAGCAAAGGAAAGAACTGCGCTGAAATAAATAGTCGGGACTTCTCTCTTTTTTTTTTTTTTCAAAGTAAATATTTTCACTGAGGGAAAACCTCACTTTGGCCAACGTACAAGTGGTTTCATATGAGATTTTTCCAAATGGATCTGTGCATTCTTCTGAAATCTCCCAAACCTGATACTGTAGATTGACGGGCCAGACCACCTTTTGTTTCATGTTTCAGAAACCCTCACCACAGCTCCCTTTTTCAAGGCTGCTGCCGCTGAATAGCCGGCAAACCATTTCCTGAAGCTTCGAGGCCACTGGATAAACGATGTTTTCATTTGACAACCTCAGGTCGCCGCTACAAGGAGGGTCTTCAGAGGGAGCCCTTTGAAATTACAGTACTGATGAAGCATGAGAAATTACAAGCACTTAGATGTGATTTCACCAGCACAAGAGAGCAGAGGGGGGGGACCACCCCCTGGGCAGATCAGGCAAGAGGGAGCGGTGGCAGCAAGTGGACACACACACACACACACACACACACACACACATATATATATGCGCACTCCTGGAAGTAAGCAAGGCTTGCAGCATGCACACACACACAATCTGAAATCCCATTTATGTGCAGACGTCTCTGAACCCCAACCATGTTCTTATCCCTTAATTTTTCTCATGTGTACAGGATTATTTGGTTACGGCGATAAAACGGTGTAAATATAAAACCGACCTTGCAGTTTAATATGCAGCAGAACTGAATGAAAGTTCCACTTGTGAAGTCAGTCTTTTTTCTTTCTTTTTTTTGTGAACTGCATGAATTATCTCAATAGTAATCAGCAGTGATGAGTAATGCCCCAGGGCCACTGGTGCCTCTCCACCCTTCCTGGGAATGGAGCTCTTGGTCAGCACTGGTTTGGAAGGAAGCCTCAAATCTTTTTTTTTTATTAATTTATTTATTTTTTTATAGCTGAAACCTCTAAAATCAGGGCTGAGTGGAGACGAAAACTGGGTTGGACTTGATACTTCAGTAATTAATCTATCTCCCAGAGAAGCTGAAGTGAAATCATTTCAGTTTTGCTCTCCTCATACTTCCTGTTTGTGTGGATGTTTATAGTTTTGCCTTTATAGAGAGATTTTTATTTCAAATCCCCTCTAATTCACCTTCTCCTTTAATGCCATCCCCCCAGTCAGTCTGACGGTGTTTGTTTTCTGATGCAGGAGATTTACTTAGCTCTGTCCCAGTGTGTCTGTCTGTTCCTTGCCCTCTTTTCACAACTTGTGCTCGAAAGCATCACTCAGCTCTCAGTTGAGCCGCAAGTGCATTTTATGTTCATGTACACAAAACACGCTCACAAATGCCAAAGTGCAAATGCTCTTTAAAGTCAGCGAGTGGCTGACCTTAGCCTCCCTAATGCATACATTTCGCAAAGCAGAGATTTTCTGCTACATTAGCTCTAATATTTGGAAAGAAATGGATCTTTGAAAGTGCTTTTTTCCAAAGACTTTATTTCTTGGCTGCACATCGTTGACGCAATCCCCGTTTACCAGATCTAAAGATTCTCTGTTGGATTAGGATCTGGTGGCTGTACAGCAAAGTAATTATTACTTCAAACGACTCAGACTGAAAGTGTTCATGTTAGTGGGATATAGTGCTATGTACGCTAATGCTATGTATTGTTAGCTAATGCTAATTCAGACATGTTTTCTGTTGTTTAGTCGAACATCCGTATTTTTGTGTGATGTTTTGTGAGTTGAGCCTTCTGCTTGTACCAGTCGACTAGGTAGGATCATTTCTAAACACCTGCAAGACCCAGAAAGTAATTTCCATCTTTAATGCTGCTCCACAACTGACATCATGAAGCAAAACCTAAAGGTTTTCCCCATTCTTGGAGGAACTAGAGAGGAATAACCACTAATCTGGCAGACTAGCTCCATTTCCATTACAAATATGCACAAAACTTTGTCAGTAGTCCCCTAATATCGAAAAAACAGGAATGCAATTAAAATTCCATGTAAATAAGTGTGTTCATGTGATAAGTCATTAAAAAACATGCCATGATCCTCCTACTACTTCCTGTTGTTGTCTTCTTTGAGGTTTGCGCCAGTAGCAACAACCGGTTGTTGATCATGTGACTTATGTAATGCAAAAGAAAGTGTTTATGTTTCAGTTTTGAAAAATAAACCAATTTCAAAACAGCAAAAAACACCCTCCTCCTAGCAGCAAACCTTTTTTATCAAAAATCATTGTTTTTTCAAAATCGCCATGTTTCAATTAAGCAACATACTCCAAAATGTCAAATTGTGCCATTATATAGTCAGTGGGAAAGCAGCAAGTGACACACATCCCTCAGTTTTAATCAGGATAACTTCATGGAGAAACACAGATGTTGCGCCACAGTGGGACTGTTAATATCTGCTGCTAACATGGAAGTCAGATGAAAAATAGTTTACTTGAACACACATAAATCTGAACCTTTCTCATATCTTCACTATCTTTGTCAAGCACTTTGAAAATTGATCTTGATGCTAAAGTTCCAACATGTGTGACACCAGGAAGTCTGTTCGTATGTTTATTGAAAACAGAACAAACCCTGCAATTAGATCACAAAAGTTGTTCAGATATACACTGAGGTAACTTAAAAAAAAAAAAAAATAAATAAATAAAAAGAGTTATTTTTAAAAAATATTTAAGTTCAAAGTAAATCTTGGAAAGTTGTCAAGGATCCAGATTCTGCAGATTCTACTAATTTAACTCTCTTCATGAGTTAAAAAACAAATAAATAAAAAATAAGTTTTAAATTTGAACAGCAGTCTGTCTAATCCATTGTTGGACACATTTGAACTGAGTCCTCCGAAGAGAAAGGTCAGGCCCACATTAGTCCACATATCCACACGTACAGCGCCGTCTGCGGCGGATGGAAAAGCTCACTCTTGTCCAATGCGGCCAAGAAAAGCAGCTGTTTCTCAAGAAACGGCCATGTTTCCATCCTGACTCTGATTTTGGGTAGCTGCGCTCCCAATTTACCGCCACGGTTTGCTGTCAGTCACGGGGGCTCCTGGTTGCAGGAAATGCGCGGAGGCCCCACCTGGCTTCCATTAACCTGTCGTTGCCCTGGAATAATGCGGAGGGGCTTTCAGAGAGCTGTGGGAGTTATGGGTATCCTGCTAATAAAGCCGGCCAGCTCTGCTCAAATGCTTTCCCCTGCATGTGTGAAGGGTATCAGCTGTGAAGCTTATAGAAATGTCCCGCTTTTAGTTCGGCCCAAGAGGAGTGAGGCAACCAACGTGCTGCAGGAAATCCACTGGCAAAGCCTCCACGTGAGCGCCTACATCTGCAGGGTTCCCTGTGTTTATCCTTCCTGTAGCAACGAGAGCCAGGCTTTGATGCATGGGTTTTGTATATATATATATATGTGTGTGTAGATGGGTTTGGACAAGGAGCGGAGACAGACATGTAGGGCCATGTCACCGCTATAGAGGAGTAATCACTGCAGCACATGAAAGAGCTGACCAACTTTTGATATTTTTATGGAATTAAAGTTTCATATATTTGACCATGGTTCCTAGCATTGGATGTATTCTATTGTGCAAATTTAGCGAAAAAGGACACCACAGATAGCATCTGCGCTTAAAAGCAACATAGAGATAGAGCTTATTAAAACTGCAGTATGTAATACATATTTGTTGAAACTGTCACTATGTTGTGACAGTGTAGTATCACAGTATAATCTGTGAAAAAAATCAAGCTCTTCTGCCTTCTCAGTGCTAACTAGAAACAACAAATCAGAGCCAGGAGGCGGGTCTTAGCGCTGCCCTTCCCTCCCTCGATTTCTGCGAAGCTAAAACCATCAACAGCGTTAGCATAGCCATAGCCATGTCAAGTTGTTTCTCTGCCATTAGCACATTTAGCAGCGTGTTCACAAGGTCGATTGACAGCGCTGAGATGCTCCTCCTGACTCTGATTCTTTGTTTTTTTGGAGGAAGTGGAGAAGCTTGACCTTTTCTCAGATTATCTGTGTCCTACTGTCACAACATAGCGATAGTTTTAACAAATATGCAAAAATATATATATATGTTTTATAGAAGTTACCAGCTGCAGCTGTAAAGGGTCAGTTTGTATTTTTTTGTAGTGAGTTACTTGAGTTACATTACTTGTTTCACTTACTTGTCAAACAAGTAAGTGAACCACTATCAGTAATTGCTCGTTTACCTGTAGCGGAAATGTGGCAAATCACAGCAAGTTTGTTGAAAAGTAAATCAAACCTGGGAGTGGATTGCTTTTCCCTGTGGCTATTGTGGCCTCTTTTTATGGCATAATGTACTAGTTTTATTTGTCATTTTTTTAAGTTATATATGAGTTAAGAAAGCAAACGATGCTAGCTGACTGCAGAGTAATGATGTGTTGGACAGAACAATCAACTATTTCTTGATTGACTCCAATTGATAGGTTGGTCAAATACTGGAAAATTATATATATTTTTTTCAATTAATTATTTCTGGACCTCAATAAAAGCATTTACTTTGATGTAAATTTTGAGTACAATAAAAATCAGGTTATGGAAGTTAGTAAAGGTTATTAAAGCGTAACAGTGAATGCAATGTTAACTGCTTGGTGAAAAGAACTTGACACCCAGGGTGACACAGGGATTACTTGTTCTATATTTAGGCTTTATGTACATGAATATTGGCAGGACATCTCTGTACATGTGACACACTCACTCACGCACGCACTCACACACGCACGTGCACGCACGCACACAGTGATACAGTGATAATAACACAGATCTCCAGCACAAAACCGAATACATTTACAAGATGGGCTCTAGAGGAAAACACTGGCTGGGATACACAAAGGGAATGTCTTGAACTACAGCTTCCACATAAAAACCGGAAATTATCTGGAACGGCCAACACTGTCATCAATAAAAAGAGACGATCAAAAATATAGACACAAAGTATAAAATAATTTAAATTTTCTCCTAAAACATGAAACGAGTATGCAGTTGAGAGAGCTATACAAAGCGGGAAGCCTCTGGATCTCCTCCGGTCGCCGTGACTCTGACCGAAGGATGTGACGGACGAAAGCAAACGTCATGCAGCGACACAGGAACCGACGCAGGAGGAAATGTGATTTTTCGCTGAAGTTCTGCCTCCCTCCCTGGTGGCAACTCGATGTCGAGACGACAAGCCTGGTAGGAAAAGCAGCTCGCGCTTCGGGCCTCTCGGACGCGTCGAGATAAAAATGTAAACATAAATATACAGGTTGATATTTCTCTCTCTTTCTCTACAAACAGTTCAGTCTCTACTATGGGCCCATCAGCTGCATGAGTAGTCAGTCTGTGTACACTTCTTAGTAGAATATCACTTAGTGTTAAATAAACTTATTTTATATATATATATTTATATAATAGATTTATTCTTTGCAGAGTCATTTAGCAGTACTTCCTTGTTTTCACCAGTTTGCTCTGGTATCTTACTGAGTGGCCACTGTGTCCCACCACATAAACGTCCAGCAGGTAGGTCTTGCCTGGCTCCAGACCTGTGATGGTCTCTGTTGTCACAGCTTTCTGCAGGTTCGGGCTGTGGAAGTACTTGCACAGCACCTTTTCGGACTTCCTGCGGGTCTCTGGCCCGGCACACTGATTTTGCTCCCTGCGTCGCTGCTCTTCCCCGTAGCTGTCGGCCACTTCTTTTCGGTAAATGCAGTACTTGTTGCGGTCCTGTGTGCCCAGCCAGGCCACGGTGACAGAGGAGCAGGTGCGCAGCTTGTCAAAGGCCTTGATGCGGGTGTCCTCAGGTAGAGAAGGGAAGGGTTGCTTGCTGCTGGGCCGCGTGGTGGCAAGCACCTTCAGCGTGGACGCCCCTTTCCGGCTTCCTCGAAGGCGGATCTGGTACTTGGCTTTCGGCTTTCCCCGTAACTGGAACTGCCGCACTCCTTCCACGTTCTGTGACAGCAACAGCTTGCCATCTCGCCTCACCTGCACCTGGACCGCGTCCAGACACGAGTGCACGAAAAGCGTCACCCTCTGGTGCGAAGACACGGGAGCAAAGCGGAGAAACTTTGTTCCCTTCCTTTTGATGAAAACGTCCGACACTTTGCCGTCCTTCAGCTCCAGGGTCTTCTGACGGGCTTCCTCTTTGGTGCGAGCAAATGTTCCGACGTACGCCGTGCTGGTGTTGGTGGCCGAGTTCACGGCAAACACATCAAAATAGTACTGTGTGTCTGGTTTAAGGTCTGACACAGTGTAGATGTTTTTGTTGCCAATGCACACCTTCTGAATGTCAGACGCTTTGGGTTTGGCTAAATATGCTCGTGAAATCTTGTTGCTAGTAAGGCCTCTCTCCTTGCCAAACCCATTGTCAGAGGGAACAAAGCCAAAGTGCACAAAGTCAAAGGGGCTAAAGTCTCTGACGGGCTTCGGAGCCAACATGAAAGCATCATCGGCACTGATTTTGGCCTCCGCGGCACACATGCTTTTGAAGTTGTGCTCCTTGTTAATTACCACGCAGTACTGAACAGGTTGGCCCATCAGAAAGCCTGTCGGCGTCGGCTTCCAGGCTAGCGTGACAGTGGTGCGACCCAACGCGGTCACGTCAACACGGGGGTCGTAGGGCAGCTCCGGATAAGGCTGGTCAGACTCTGGAGTTGTGGTGGTGTACACCTTGAAGTTGCTGTCTTTCTCAGTGGACAGCAACTCCAGCTGGTAGAGACCAGAGGGCGTGCTTGTTGCCACGTAGGACTCCACATCGTTTCCCTTGTAGGTGAAGAGCTCTGTGCCTTCGTCCACAGTCACCTGCTGTTTCTGCTGGTCCAGGGGTTCAGGCTCTCCTGGAAAAGAAAAGCAAACACACAACATGAGCTCCTTGCGTGATGTTGCATCTCTGCTAGTTTATCATGAATATAGATTAGAAGTGTAGGATATCTTCATGCTTTATTCAAAAACATCCACTACAAGAAATTTATTGCTGCTAGATTGCGATGAAACCTATAGATAATGAGCTCGCTCGCATCACGGTTGTGTTTACATTCCAAACATCCCCGAAGATCACAGGCCAGCATTCACTTGGCTGTCCAAGAGAAGCTGTGCCACAAAGAGACGCCTTGTAACTCCTATGTGAGAGAGACAGTCTGAGCGCCAACTCCAACTTAAGCCAGAAACCATAATATTATGTTTGTCAGCCAGAGAGTGTGCTCAGTGGAGTGCTAAAAATTAATGCTCAAAGATCTCCTCCCTCTGGAGACACCAAGACCAAAGACATTAAGAAATTCACAAGACTGACTCTTGCTGGAGCACCTTTTTTACAAACTGATAGTGTGTCAAGCTTTGGCATATATCAAATTTTTGGTATATCAAAACCACTACTTAGTTTTAAAGGGGGATAATTCTACAGTTTTTAGAATTACCCCCTGCTTGGTAATTCAGTGTTCTTTATGTATTTCCACCAATGGTTTAATATTTTTCTT
>NW_015113256.1:150958-298424 GCF_001443285.1 Poecilia latipinna | reverse complement strand
GATTAAAGCCACTGACTCTCCTGTTAGAGCGACAGATCCAGTCAGGTGTTATCCTGATCTAATGAATGTGCGGCTTAATCCATACAGTTAATAACAGCTGCATTTCCATTCACCACAAAACTGAGCAACTTTATTTAAGAAAATAAATGCACTTAATGGAAATACGGCAATTTTGAGAAAAAAAAAAAAAAGTTCTTCGACTGAAACCTTTTGCTTCAGGATGAGAAGGTTTTTCCAGTCGTACCGAAACAGATTTGTTTCGCAGAACTGCAACGGGAACACTTCTTGCATCACACAAGGCAGATGATCAACAGCCGGATGTTACCACTGGAGGAAACGATGAAGAAGACAACAGGAAGAGGTTGATAAAACGTTGTGTGTCGTTCCAAAATTTTGAATCCGCAGTTCTTCTGTGAAACCAGCGACTACAATTTCCCCGAATGCCGCATACGTAGCCCCTCCCAAGTAGGCGGGGCTTGTCGCTCCAACGACTGAATAATTCGCCAATATTTCCTCTGACGGCTGAGTCAGCTGAATTATAACTGTTTACATCCGTCGCCACCATGATTTTTAATATCACATGAACAAGATTATTCTTGTGTGATTTTCACTTTATTCCTTATTTAATGAAAACGCCCCATTTGCAAAGTTGTGCTTTTTTTTTTTTTACTTTAGCAGAACACAGACAAAAACTGGCTAATGATTGCTGAGTGTTGGGACAGGTGATCCGATTTTTACCAAGTTTGTGTGTGTGGGAAGAAGACAACGCTACAATGTAAAGATCGCGATGCTGAAAGAAAGTTGGGTTGAAAATATCCATCAGACGTGAGGATAGAAGGCACTGCTATGTTTGGAGGCGAAGGAGACGCTCCGATGGTGTTGAACGACCCGACACACGGACGGGAACGAAGACGAGACGGAGGCAAAGGGCAGCCGCTCGGTGACAACCCTGACAGTTTCGGGTCTCGTCCTCTCCTTCCACTGCTGGGGGTAAATTTAAATCCAAGGATTGCTTTCACAGACTTGTCTCTGAGATGCATTTTTTATGTCTACCGTCCCAATTCAAGCCCTTGAGTTTATGCAGGAGATGAGAACGAATTTCCTCACTGCTGTGACGGAGGAGCCTGTGTATGTCATCCACGGCAAATGTACTTTTCCAGCTTCTCCTAAAGCTTACAGCAGAGCCTTACAAAGGTTCCTGGTTCAATTCCTGTTGAATTCGATGGATTCCAGACATGCTGGAATCCATCGTATTTTTGCATCAGTAGTTTAACTTCAAAGGAAAATGTAAAGCCATTTTGTACTTTGCTAGGCTGGTAAAAATCAGCTCTTTGTTTTGCGCTTCGCTTCATCCAGAGGATCTGGACTCTCGGCTAATGATTGCTTCCTGGAAGCTCTGTTGAGGTTTTAAATTTTACCCAATCACTAACATTTGTCCATGACGTACATAATGCGCCAGTTTGACAGTATGAAGATTACTGGAAAACTACCAGCGATGTAAACGACCATCCTCCACTGTGAGGAAAGAAGTACCAAGCTGAACGAGGCTATTGATGCTAATTCAATATTTGGCTTCCTTCACTTCCTCTGCTGCCATTGCTAAAACTACAGGCAGACTTCACCAACTTCTGTTTTATTGGCCCAGTTTAAATTCTACCAGAGAAATCCAGTTCAATGGGAGAAAGCACAGATGGAGGACTGAAGGTAACTGAGAATTGCATAGGAAAGCAGTGGCCAGGCCAGCTCTTTGATTAAAAATGCCCTTACATGGAAGTAAACTGCTGCTACACACATTGTGAGGTCAGAGGTCACCTTGAAGACTTCTATACCTCATAGTGTCCCGAAAGTACCAGAACCTTCTCCTCCAGTAGATTTCAATAAAGAATGTTTCTCTTACCAATGTGTAGCTGGCTCAGCGTTGATAGGAGATGGGGAAAAGTGTGTTTGCATGCAAAGTGAGGAAAAAGCATTTCAACAAGTAGAGCTCAGCGGCGTCAGAAAATAAAAGCTCTTAAAAACACTGCACAAAATCTTTTGTTTCTTCACTGAGGCTGCCACGAGATGTAAAGATGTGAAGAAGTCGTGTTTTTCATCAAAGTGAAGGTAACACTAGTTACTCTCTATTTGCTCAATTTATTATCATGGACTACACAGATGAAGGTGAGTCTTTTAGGTGTGACAACCTTTATCTATCTTCCAAACTCTTATTTTGAAGTGAGAGGAGCTGTTCTCGGGTTGTCAGGTTCTGAGTACGAATAAAAGGAGAAGTTTGACAGTGAGTGTCATTGTTGGCAGAGACGGCACTCCTTAATCTTGAAAAAAGTACATTTCAACATCAACTTATGTTTAACCAGTTTATTTTGGACAATTAGAATAATTTCAGTAACTTCCTGCAGCATGGCAGCCCCAGAGTTAAGCATAGCCCAATTGAAATGACCCACATTGCTCTGACCCCCGATGTCTGCCTAAATGAATCAGCCGAGTGTTTTAGGGTCACAGGTCAGACAGAGCAGGTCTGCTCTGAGCATGTGCAAAAAAATGCATCCTTTTACACTGACAGACGACGGTATCCCTCACTAAAGGTCTACATCTTTACATGTTTTTTGTTTACATGTATCCTGGTAATGATGGCTCTGCTTATATGATTGCTTGTTGTCCTGACTTGAACTTTCTGATCATTGAAACTGGCATCACAGGGACAGATGTGGAGATGGCATCAAATAAGACAAAGAGCTGTTTCAGAAATACCAGGAGCTCTGTGGACTATCATGGTATTGGCCGCATGTCTTGTCCATCTTCTCCTCTTTATCTAAGACAGTATTCTGAGGTGTTAGGGTACACACTATTGAGGAAGGAACAAAAATCTCCTGTGTGTCCAGCAATGAGTCTTGGAATACGGCGTGCTATGAAGGATACACCAGATCCGTCATTCGAGTCGAGACAAGCAGACGACGCAACTGTGAGAATTTGTAAAGCCTTTGTTGCATCGCTGTGACATAATCAGTCTTCAAATGCAGACTTTGAGTAATAATAACTGTAATTTAAAAAGGGATGGTGTAAAACTCAAACATAACCATTTGACACGTTTTACCAGATTATAAGCATAAGAGAATTATGTCTCTTGACAAGTTAGAACAATGGAGGTACAATGCAACAATTTAAAGGATGCAGGCCCTGAATCTGGTCACACCATAATCAGTACCAAGCTTCCTTAGGTTGGTATCTGCTTTGAATTGATGTATTGACAACAAAGGGCCACTTAACTGACTTTAGCTCAGTTAAATAGCTAACTGAGCTATTGAACTAAGCATTGAACCAAATGTTAAAAATCTCCTCTGAACTGGACAGTCCTACACCAAAACAAAGCTCAGCTGGTTTTTCGTGAGTTGAATGTGTTATTATTAACCCTTTCAGGCATAGCGGTCACTGCAGTGGACAGCTGTCTAAAAGCCATTTTCTTGTGTTTCTTGTGGATTCTTATGTTGGAAATGCACACAGACTGCCAACTACTGGCCATCAGCTGCAAGTGCAAGACATTTTCTGTTAAGGCAGACAGACGAAAAAGCAACTCAGGAATATCCAGCCTCTCCTACTCTTGCAGGTAAAAAACATCTTGTGACATCAAATAACCCGTAAAGAACAATACTACTGGTGTATTTTCCAAACTTTGTATTTGGAGAAAATTACAACTGATCACCTAGAAAAAAATCCTATACATTTTTTTCCATATTTTTATGCTTTAAGAAAATCAAAAACACTTTGGAAACAATCCTGACATAAAGGATCATAATTTATGCACAGAAGAGCTGGAATCTGTCATAAGATCTGTGAACGACTTTAACTGAAATAAATTAAATCTTTTGCAAGGTGTTGTTTTAGTTCACAGTGACAAGAACTTTACAACTAAGTTCCAAAGAAATACATCTAAAAATTACAACACGAGTCATAAAATGTTGATTCTCACATTCAGTAGTTCTTCTTAGGGAAGGAACTACAAATTTATGGCCATCTGTCCATCGTTGATCTGTGAAGGGCTACAGGAGTCCGATGCCTATCCACCCATCAGATTTCATCATCCTCTGAAAATCTGTCTCAGGCCCTGTAAATCCAACTGGTTGGCCTTAGAAAAACTTTTTTGACAGAGAAATCTGTTAAGAGTGACTGAAAACAAACAAAAAAAAAACTGATTCCAGAATCGTAAGAAGTTTTTCCGAACCTTACTTGAAAAACGGAGGCAGTAAAAACTCAAAACTTGTGAGAAAAAGTAACTGAAAATGGTAGTCGCGATCAGTCCCCCACCTGCTCAAATTCAACGAGTGTGTATGTATGTTTAAGGAAACTGTGTCGTTTTCACAGTGTTATCGGATGACTGGCTCTGATCAGCCCGTAGTGCGTAGCGGCTGCTGTGGATTTGAGATTAGACCGCAGCTGTCTCCGAGAACTTTATCGTACTTCCATGTTCGGGTTTCTCCTGAAACCGGATAACCTTTCCATCCTCCGGGAGGAGGGGGGTCCACGGCTGAATGGTCGGGACCATTTGACACCACATCAGATGTGTGGAATCTAGGGAATGAGCCTGTTCCTCTGCCAGGCAAAGCCCCTGAAGAGCGTGTCTGTATTGTGTTTGTTGTCATCGAAGCCTTCCAATGAACCTCTACCAGAACATCTCCGAAACCATCTTAAATGTCTTCCCAGAATATTAATATTCCAAACATGCCTCTCTATCCGCTCATTCTGGTCATTTCTACCTCCTGGAGTTCAGTCCCACGCTTTCACTTCCAAGTCCCAAATACAGGCTCATAAACACGTAGCGCCGCTTGGGTTTGGTGACATGCGGTGGAGGTAGTGAAGGGCACTAAAAAGGCTCCAGTGATGAAAAACCTCCCAGCCGTCCAGGGAAGCCATCTTCTGTTTCACACCGGGCCAGATTTATGATTTCGACACTCAGCATCTCTGCTCTCCTGCTGAGATGTGAGGAGAGGTTTAGAGAAAGACGTGTAGAACGAGAGGGAGGAATGGAGACGATTGAGATGTGGAGAGGCAGTAATTGGTGGAGAGAGCCACGGTGTGAGTGATAAGAGGAGAGAAATAAACAGGAGTGCAGGTGAGAAGTGTAAGCCGGGAAATGGCAATGCGCCGTGCGGGCCTGCTTCGGCTTTTGGCGGATCCTTCGCTTTACCTCAATCGACTGATGCAGCCTCTTCACCGCTGGTGATGATACGACCTCTAATCCCTCTTCCAACGTCTCTGCCCCAGGATTGCCTTGCATTTAGTTCAAACCATCTTCATTGGCACAGAAGATGCACAGATCTGTGAGGAGGGACGAAGGAAAACTCCACATCATAGAGGCTGTGCGTTCTTCCCCAGGAACTCCCTGTGCAAAAACTCACAATGTCACAAAATGTGTAAATAAACATCAACTTCTAGATGGTTTTTTTCTATCTTTTGTTCACTATTTTCATATTTCTTTAGAATAATTTCTGCCTCACATCTTTTAATTGTAGTCGACCATGAGTTCTCCCCCACAGCGAGGCTGCTGGACGGTTCCTACGCTACGCTAGCTTGAGAAGCAAAGCAGCTTGATAAGGTTTGAGGGTTTTTTTGGCTCTAGTGGCTTTTATTTGAAAGTGTTAGAACAGGAAAGTAAATAATGAGGGAGAGGGAAGACATGCAAATCCCAACAGGCCAGGATTCGAACCTACGACGGCCGTGTCGAGGACTAAGTGGGTTGTGCTTAAAACCCCTTCACCACCGCAGCACCCACAGCTTGATCGATTTGACTGGCAGCCAATCAGAAAGATGAGCATGGAAAATAACATGTCAATAACTTGTTTTCATTTATGTTTCACAATAAAGATTTAAAAACAGATTTTATGATAAAAATTGACCTTTTTAAAATTCATTATTTTTACTTTTGCTTTTGTTTTCTCAACTTCCTTCCAGTCCTCTCAGGCCCTGATGGCCCTCCCCTGGTGGACGCGGCCACCATTTAAAAAACACTGGTGCACTCAGCTGTGATCACATCCAGATAGATTTTTCCTGCATGTCGTAAAAACTGGGACGATAACTTTTTATGGCTTTTTTTTACAGCAATGTTCCTGTTACATGTCATCCATAAAGGCCAGATTTGTGGACTCCACAGCTAACTCTGTAGTTCTCCCAGAGTTACCATGGTTACCTTTTGGCCATTTCTCTGATCAGCACTTCATTAATGTTTAACTAATGTTTTGGTAGGTTTGCAGCTGTACTATACTCTGGTCTTGCTGATACTGGATTTTATTTTGAGGTATCAGAGTATATGGGACTAATACACATGCTTGCCATAATGTGTAGATTTATTTTTTTAAATCAACTTACTTCTACGTCTAAAGTTAGATTAAATCACATGAAAATTAATTAAAGTGTGGATGTAACGTGATAAAAGTTGAAGACGTTTCAAGGGGAAAACTCATGAAAAGGTGTAGCATTTAAATTTTGGATTACCGTTTATAGTTTTAAGTCAGTTAATATGGCATAAAATTGTTTTTTTTTTAACTATCAATTTGTATCTAAGGCTGAAATGCTTTTTGAATGCAGTTAAACCTCTGCAGTGGAGACAGTCAACCACATGAGAGCATATTACTCAAAAACCCAACGTTTCAGTTCATATTTCAAATGTTTGAAGCTTCATTTCTTTCACAAAGATTCCACATAAAGCTTTCAAAGAAAAAAAAAAAAGTCAAACTGAAAAGGCTCTGTGCAGGCTACACCAAAGCCCCTCTCCCCATCAATCATTGTGGTAATGTGCTTGGTTATGGGATAAACACGTTGAACGAGAGTCTGGTGGAAATTTGGAAGTCGAGCCACACTGACAGCTCATGGAAAAAGTGTCACTAACCGGATGGCTGAAGTGTGGCCAAGATGTGGGGCCACCTGCATTTTATGCATGAGGGCAGTGAAAAAAGAAAGAGAGAGCTTCACAAGCAACACATGAACATCCTATCAGGCAAATCTCCTCGATCCATTACGTCAACACGAAACCGACTCCTACCTGCGAAGGCTCAAGTGCAACGGGTCACCGGCTCCAATTAAAACCCCAAATGTCAGCCAGGAATACTTGTCGGCATCCTGCCCCGTCTAATCTCGTCTCAATCTGCAATCTTATGGTCCGACACGAGAATATGTAACAGAAAGTGTTTTGACACTTCTGAGCTACGGCGGTGACGAGTAAGCCGTAGAGGAGATGGTGAGGCAGACACGCGGTGCAGAGCAAAAATAACAAAGACAATGATCGGGGCCGTAAATTACGCCGCAGACACATCAACCTGTCTACGCAGCCCTTAGGTCGAGTGTCAGCTGGTTTGGGAATGAAAACACTTAACCCAAGCGTTGCTCAAAGGGTCGTAAATCACAGCTCTCCTCTGCGACGTGAGTTATGGCTCCTCGTTAGGACTGGACATCCCTGTCTTTTACCTTCTGCTTCACATTTCTTACCCATTTCCGTTGAGCAAAGATCCTCCTTTCTAGCCAACTAGAAGAAGAAAAAAAACTTGAAAGCCACAGCGCTGTCACACACAATTTATTTTTACAAATCAGACACACTCTGCTCCCATGTGATGTGGGTGGTTAATCACTGGTGTAAATTCATATTCTGCTCCAGCAGGGAAAGAGACATCTTTGGTATGAGGCCCTCTGCCAGTCAGTGGCGCTCTGCATGGGGCATCCCCACCGCAGTCTCTTCCCACCGGCGGCCTTCGGTCCTCTGAACGCACCTCACGCAGAATTCAACACCTAAAACTGCTTTAACTGGCTCAAACGTACACGACCCCCGCCCCCATCATTGACTCATTTAGTATTTCTGGTGAACCTGGGGGATAAAATACGGAGAGCTTGGACGAACACAGACATTCACTGGACTTCTACCGGAGTGAGATGAGTGAGGGATTTAGATTTCTTCAACACAGTAATTCGGGGATGCAAAATAAAAAGCCCTGCCAAAGGCGATGTAATTGAGCCGTGGGAGACGCCGCGAGCGTGGGGGAAGATTTATCGCTCGCATGTTAGCCAGATAAAACGTTACCTAAAACCTCTGTGGTAGGTGGACATGGACTTAGCAGGACGGAGTCAGATAGATGTTGATGGATAAAGACCTATAAAATAAGAAAACAGCGAGGTAGAAGAGAAAATAACATTAGGGAAATACTAGCCCTCTTTTATCCGGAGATCTCTCACACATGCTGGGTAACTCATCTCCACGGCAGCTGAAAAGCCTTCTCCTTTCCTCCGCTGTGGCTGATAAAACATTTGTTGAAAGAGGAGGACTTTTCTAGGAGATTTCATCTGTTTTTCTATACCTCTATGTCATCTGATCAGCTTCACCACTTCTGTCTCTGGGGATCTGACAATGGTTGTTACGTTATCAGCCATTAAGTGAAAGTGCGGAGTGGAGATTTGTCACTTTAGGGGATGAAGATAAAGAGGAGAGAACTGACAAGTGGTAGCGAAGGCTGTAAAAAGAGATGAAGGAAATATAATGTGGTGAAACACAAGGTAGCTGATGAAGGAAGGGAGGGTGACGCAAAGGGATAAACGTACAAACTCTTAAGCAGAGAGGGACTCAGAGTAGAGAGGAGCCAGTTGAGGAGGCTCTGGTGAGGATGCCTCCTGGACAAGGTGGGGTGTTCTGGGCACGTCCCACCAGGAGGAGATCCAGAGGAAGACCCAGGTCCCGCTGGAGGGACTATGTTTCTCCGTTGGCCTGGGAACGCCTTGAGGTTCCCCCAAAAGAGCTGGACCAAGTGGGGAAGGAAGAGGAAAGTGACCTGATCCCAGATTGATTAAGCAGAGAAAGTATACCCCTTGAGAAATACACATTCGTATTGGAGGCATATTCAGTGTTTTACAAAAGTCTCTTTTTTTTACATTTTGTATTTGCAGGACCACAACTGCCCACGAATAGTGAAAGTCTGTGTTTTTAAACTCCCTCTAAAAACACTGACAGCTGCCGATTGTAATAGTTCACACACCATATGTATGCCTTAATATGCATCAATGCACACAGTGGAAACCGTCTTAGCCCTGTACCACAGAAACTAATGTCTACAGTCTTCCTCATTTCCGCTCTTCGGCACCAATCAGCGGCAACAAAAATAAATGCAGCTGCCACGTGTATTAAAAAGCATTTTTTACCACATCTCCAAGATGCATTTTGTTCTGGATATTTAAGATATATTCTAAGAAATAATATCAGCAAATAGACTGATTTTCTGCAAATAACCTGGAGTCACTTTCCACAGAAAAATCAGTCAATAGGTGAATCCTTGAATACTGAGCCACTGAATCATCACAGGTCCACTATTTGTATTTTACCTTATATTAAAGGGGCAGTATAATGTAAAATCACTTTTTTAGCTTTACATCATGTTGTAAAGTTATTCCTTCATCAAAAACATACCTGGAGTGTTGCCTTGATTCTTTCATGAATGTTTAATCTCCATGGCAACCATTCGGCTGCACAAAATGCCTGGTTGGACCTAGCGTCACCTTCGAAGACGAAGCTCCTCCTCAGAGAGGAGCTGCCAAGCTTCTGAGCTCCCTCCCTCATTACAGAGCAGCCTTCCCCCGCGCCTCCTCTACTCAGCTCCTTCAGACTAGCCAGCAGCAATTAGCAAACACTTGGCGGGAATACACATTATACGAGCTACTTCTGAGTGCAACGCCGATAAAAATGTTTTTAAAGGGTAAATAGAGGAGCCATGTTGTGATGACTTCCTGAAGGCAGAGTTTCTGAAAGAAGAGGAATTTCTTAAAGAGACAGAGGCCAATTTCAAAGTGCTGAATTAAAAAGTCAAGTTTCTTGAACGTCATATTTGACATGTACAACTGAAAGCAACATTAGTTGATTGTGCTATGAAGTGGCACTGTGTGCCTGTAAAATATGCAGCATTGCTCCTTTAGGAACAACAGCAGTCCTGGCTGGTTACTGGATGTATGGCACATGTCCAAAGAGTTTCCATTCAGTCACATACAACCTTTATAATGTGTTTTAGAGATAGCCCAGAATGTTATCTTTTATGATCCTGTTAGAATATAAACAGGTAACTTTAAATGGAGAGGAATGGCTCCCATCACATCCAAAGCTTTAAAGGATTGCCGAGAACAAAGAGTTCGACCCCGCTTGTCTCGGCGGCGAAGCGGATGAAGTTTTTGGCCGAGGGGTAAAACCTGAACCACAGCAGGCGAGGGCACGAAGCAGGAGAGGTCTCCGCTCAGACACAGCAGGTGGTATGAAAGGAAAACAAGAAGTGGGGGGCCAAGGAAGACAAAGTCAGGGAAACGCTTTTTTGGATAAGAGGTGCACTTAATAGTTCCACTAACTCAATCACACGGGTAAGACATCGGCGATGGCCGGAGGCGGCAGCCGGGGCCGCGATGCCAAAAACCTGCTTTTTAACAGCCTGTGATACCTGGCTGCAGCAACGCCAGCGCCGAGCCATGAAAGGAAAGAGGCCCTTCAATTGAGTTATTGGACTGCAGCGCGAGCAAGGTGGAGAGAGTTCTTTTAACTTAATTAAACACTAATATGAAGCAGTCAGTGCCTCGCTCCGTTTTAAAGGAGCCTTTCATGTGTGAATTGTGTGTATGGGTCTGAAGGCGAAGACTCTGGCAGAGATGTTTGTGAGCTCGGACCCCCCTGGAGTTTCGGCTGCTGGTCAAGTCAGTGGTCTTATTGGGTTAGGATAGACAGATTAGTGTGTGCTCTCGTGTGTGACTGCTTGTGGCAGTATGTGGGAGAGTGTGTTTGGATAGCCTCACTCTTATAGGATTAGTCAAAGGCCATGGAGGCAGTGGGGGGGTTGGGAGTTGGATGAGTTTGCGTTTCGAGCTTGAACTCTTACTTGTTTATAAAGTTAAAACAGCATACATCTGAACTACATTATATTTTGCTTCCTCACTGCCATTGAGCTGTTCTAAAAAGAAAAACACTTTTTTTTCTCCCCCCACCTTTTCACTTAAACTGCTGGTCCATAAGGAGAATAGTTTTCCCAGTTCATCGCAAAAGAGGTTGCTTGGATTGTTCGGAGCCCAAACCTCATTCCCCCGACTGAAGGCCTCTGGGATGAGCAGGAATGCCAGCTAAAAGCCAGGCTACACTTCCTGAAGCGTTTGGATGTAACAGAGCTGGTTTTGTAGCCGGATAGAAGCAGATCCCTGCAGCAAGTTCAAAATCTAATAGAATGTTAGAAACTCGAAGAGAAGCTGAACTCTGTGGCATTATGGCCGAGGGTGATGCAGTAAAATGTTCCAACAATTATCTGTCCATTAATTTGGTCTGTTGAGTAGAGGAGGGGAAAATGGCTCACTAAAGCTTCCACACAATGCATAGCATAGATAACATCAGTAACTATGAACGATTTATGTAAGTCTCAAAAATGTGTATTAGACTGAAATCTTAAAGGGACAATATGATGTGTTTTCCAGGCACATTGTATCATTTTATAGAGCAATCAATTAAAATGTTACCTTCAATTGTTATAAAATTGCTAACTATATAAAATACAATTTAAACAAAATTTGACTTCATAATTTAACGCCTTGAAATTGGGCCTGTGTCTCTTTAAGAAGCTCCTGCTTTTTCTGAAACTCCACCTCCAGGAAGTCATCACAACATGGCTCCTCTGTAAAAGTTTTTACCAGCATTTCACTGAGAAGTAGCTCCAATAATGAGCTCAGCTGATGCTCAGTTCCACCAGATGTTTGCTAATTGCTGCTGGCTAGCCTGAAGGAGCTATTACTGTAATACTGGAAGGATTTTTGCTGTTATCATTATTATCATTATTATTATTATTATTATTATCATTATTATTATTATTATTATTATTATTATTATTATTATTATTACTGGACAGATATTATAATGTGTATATAAAGTAGCAACAAGTCAAATTTTCATTATTGGGAGCAGCAGTTGATTAATTGACCAGATAATATCTAGAGGAATCCATAGTTCAATCAGTTAGAGGAAGTAGCAAAAGTTAAATGCTTGACTTTTACTATATTTTAGCCTACTTCATGTTTTCAAATTGGTTCTGTTTTAGAAATGTCTAGACTCCACAGATCTGTCAGTAATCATGCCCGTGTATTGGGAAAATAAACTCACCTTTCCAAAAAACGTAGTGGAGATTTATTGCTCTTCTACGCAGAATTAGCTAGTTTGAATACATTTCAACCTTAATAAATGAACATATTATTATTATTATTATTATTATTATTATTATTATTATTCACATTTGTAATGACTATTTTTCTATGATTTAAATTTTTTTAAATCATGGGAAAATAGTAATCTGAAACTGTTTGACATAGGAAAGCAAAGCAAAAATACGTTTTTTCACAGCACTCTGAAAGTCACAAATTACTCTAAAATACATAATAACTAAAACATGTGGAAGGTTTTCCAGTCCCTCACAGGTGGAAGATTTTCCATTCAGACATTTTCCAGAATTTGCTATAAATATATCGACATGTGATTTTCTTTTCATCACTTGTGACCATGTACTTCACAGCCATTGTGCAAAAATAGGAACTGGGCAATGCTAATATTTTTATTAAGCAATGTAATGACAAAACAAATTTCACAGAAATCCAGATTTTCCACTTTATCCTGTTTCTCACTTCTCATTAAAGTACCTACGACTCTCTTCATTACCATCAGTAATGTGGACAATGTAATCTATTTCAAATGTGAACGCCTAACCCAACAGGTTGAACCCAATCCAGGATTCAGCTGGAATCCTGGATTAAACTGACCAATAATGAAATACCTCATTCCAAACAGTCATAGATTATATCTTTACTACATGAACTGATGTGACGACCCGGCCATTCCACTCCAACACAATCCCACTCAATTCTCATCTCTTGTCTGGTTTTTCTCCCATTGACTTAGATTCTTCTGGTGGAATTTCAAACAAGCCAATCAGCTTACAGAAGGAAAAGTTGTGAATGATGTCATCGAGATTCTGCGAGTTTCTCCAGTCTTGAGAGGCGTTCAACATTTCGCCACACGCAGTCGCACATCTCTCCATCTGTCATTACATCCCACGAACGCCACGATCGCGGAGATGTCTCTACAAATCTCCGCGAGATTAGCCAGATGCTCGGAGGCTGCGGTGGTCTGATCTGTGGCTGCAGGTCATGTTTGGACTGATGTTTAAAGACAGGCTTGGTTTATTGGTTGGTCAGTGGTTGGTGTGTGCGTTACTGGCGGGAGGGCTGTTCACTGACGGAGGGATTACAGCAAGCTCGAGCTCCAGCCTCTGTGCTGACAGACACCCTGGCCCCGAGAGTCAACACACACACACACACACACACACACACACACACACACACACACACACACACACACACACACACACACACACGCATACGCTCAGGCTGCCTGCACCTGATGTGTGCGTGTTCATCATCGTGGTGATGATTAGGCAGCATCCCACTGCAGTTCTTATTAAATTTAACACTCGGTGTTTCATTTGAGAACACCCAGATAACTTGGCTGTTATTACGTTACTCACAAATCCGCGACTTAAGCAGATGATTCTAGCCTGTCCTGTAGCTTCAGTTAACGTCTGCACATGACATTTAAGAAATTAAATATCTGTTTGCATATAAATTAAGTCAATGATCTGTATTTAAGTAAAAATCTAAGCAGTAATCCAACAAGAAACCAAATATTCCAGTGTTTACCCCTCCCCCTAATGAAATGAGTGACAGCTCTCCCTCCTTTCTGGGTGGTCTGTCTCTATGGTGGAACAGTTTGACAAGCTCAATTATTCATCACTCATTTTCCCTTGACTGAAATGGCTACATCATCTGGATCGTGTGTCAAGGCAGGTATGTCGTCGGTCGTAGTTTTATTGCACTTGTCTCTATTTCTTTAAGCAGATCAGATGTCTTCTCTAGCTCGCTATACAAGTAGTGACAATTGAGAGAGTGGTAAATGGTAAATGGTAAATAGCTTGGACTTGTGTAGCACTTTATCACGACCAGGCCAGAGTTATAATAGTTTTAGATGCTTCATTGTTGCATAGTGTTATTTTGTGGCGACAATTTGTTTGTCTAATTCGGTTAGCCCTTAGAGAGGGTGTGTAAGTTTAGTTAAATATTAACTAGTTTCAGTTTAGTTTTGATTAGTTATAGTTTTTCCATACTTTGGCTAATTTTTAGGTGGAGATTTTGAAAAAGTCAAAGTATTGTATGGGGATTATGTATGCATCGACTGGGTGATGAATACTCACCAGAAGATGTTGAGCAACAACCGACTGGCATTTTATCCCAACTTTTGTCGCCATTTTGCAGACTAGCGTAGTGTTGCCCAGAGTATTAATAATTATTAGTATTACCTTCTTGCTGTAAGGCAACAGTGCTACCAACTGCGCCACCGTAAAATTAGAGAATGACTTTCCTCTAATTACAGAAAGTGTGTGAATGTTCTCATCAATGTTGAGGCCCACATTTCCCAGGTTTCAGTGGGTAACTAAGCAGTAAAGTAGGGTTGACTGCAAAACGACCTGTAAGGTACTAATGGTGGCTTTTGGGTGCAGTTTTAACACCTTCTGGCTCATTTGGTATTACTCTTTTTATGTTTCAACCTTATTCTTATTTTATTAGAAGCTCAGTCGTAATATTCGCTATTCCTGGTGGAAAAACCGCGAAATGAGGATTTGAGTTTTCCTAACACTCACACAACACAGTGAGACATCTAGCTAACTATATATTACATTATATACTTAACCATGAAATTTCAATGTAAATGTTACGGCAATGACACCATAATAAAGTTATCTAAGCATATGCATTGGTAAGTAGATTTAGCAAAGCATTGATTTTACCATAACTAAGTATATACTGTGAATAGAATATGGATTTTTAAAGCCCAGGAAAACAAAACAATGAGAACAAACAGTGCAGTGATGCTACAGGAAAGAATCAACATGTCCTGACATAGGACATCAATCTATATACTTTGTAAGCAGAACTTTACAAAACCTGCTTTATGTCTTCATGTCTCAACCCAATAAGAAATGTTGTTTTCAGATCTACCAATATACATTGGTATTCTTCCATCTGAAAGTACAGTTTGCACTGTCACCGACACCCTGTTGCAGTTTTGGGCTCTTCCCACATTTTTCAGAACCAAAGCATGGGTTTAACAGGTATCCATAACATGCCCGCTTCCTGCTCCAGACTAATGACCATATCCTGGCTAAAGGCTTAAAACGGTCATTGACCTTTGGCCCTTCTGTGTCATACCTCGCCCAGATGTAGTTCTTTACCACTGGCAACTCTTCACAGGCATTCTTGAGATTGTTTCTCGTTTTGTCTTGCTCCCTGGTTCCTCTGATTGGGTCCACTGGAGTTTTGACACCTTGATCCAATGGTAGACCAAACACAGAGCTGGCTTCAAGGACGGACTGCTGATCTTGTCAGCCTGCAAGCCCTGAGGATGTTTGTGTAAAAACGTTGGGCACGGCTGGATAATTGGCTGCATATTTGGGAATCTGAATCTTCTCATAACCACAACACTGCAGTAAAACAAAGAATGATGCACATTGTGTTCCTGATGTTTGCAGACAGGTGGGTACTCAAAAACAAGTGTGGTAATGAAATGATTGTTTGTGTCTGACTCAGTTTAGGTTTTTTCAGCCCTTTTTGTTTACTACTCAAAACTTATTAAAAATGTATATTTCTTATACGTAACCATTAAAATTTTAATTCCAATTTAATCTGTAGTATGTATAAATGTTATTGATTAAATTGACTATGCAAAACAACACGATAACTGACAAAAATATATATATTTTTATACATAAAAATACATCTCAGTGGTACTACTTGCACCTACACAGATAAAATAAACAGTTCAAATTGAACCAATAAAATTTGTGTATGATTTTGTGCACATTTCATCTGTGTAGAGTGTAACCATTGTTTCTATGCAGAAGTTATGTGATTAACTGCTAAAATACACCAGTTCATGAAATTCTAACCAGTTTTTAAAATATAAAAAAAATCTAAAATTAAAAAATAAAATTCATAGAATAATTTAATTTTTATATATATATTTTTATTTAAAGTAGGCATAACACGACTACAGCTTAGAACTTGCTCGTCTTGACTCCTGACGAGTGAAAGACGTAGGACTTGTTATTGGTTCCACCTCTATTATAAGATACGATACAGAAATTGATATAACATTTTAAATTTTGCCCCACAGTGAGGTATAAACTTCTTCACATAAGAAACACAGCTAGGATGTGTAGATTTGTGGCTAACCTTAATGTTGGGATTCAGATAATTAGCTTGCTAGCAAGTTTGACATTAGCATTAGCATTATTGCTAAACTGGTTAAAGCTGCATACAAACTTAAACAATATAGAAAGTTTCCACCACCACTACTTTCTTCTGACAGTTTTTCAGTGTAGCTAAGTTGACATTTAATCAATTTATTAATATTAATCCATATTAATTATCATATAATTAGCTGTTCAACACTCTTAAGAACCAGAATAATGGTTGACTGAACCAACATCGTCAGCTAGACGGGAATTAAAAGGTTTTGGTAGGATTTGTTACCTAATAAATAATAATTAAACCATTGATAATAACTATATACAAAATCTAACATATATAAATTAAAATTTTAAGAATTCCATGTTACTTTTCAATACTTTTAAAACTTCTGTTTTGTTTCTTCTTGGTACATTTCTGCAGTAAATGTGATGAATGCAGTACATGGACTTTCTGTCAGTGGATTTTTATCGCAGTATGGATTAAGTTAAGTGCTTTCTCACACAGGAAATTGCATGTCTGTCAGGGAGGCTGAGGGTCAGCATCCTCTTCGTAAATCACAGCTGTAATTGTGAGCGAGCAGCAAGTCGGCGTTAAATAAAACAGCTTCGTTCCACTCTGGACTGAACGTTCACTTGAGCTAAATTTAACTTCTGCAAACAACAAAAAAAAAAAAAAAAAAAAAAAAAGAGAGTGTTAATGCTTTCTCGCAAATTGAACATTTTTGACCTTCCAGGTGAGGTCCAATTATTCCTCCAAATATTACAACTAATCCACCTCCATAACCGTGGTGTGTTGGATTAATAACGCAGATTAGCCCTCCACAGATGGCCGCATGCCTTTCCGTCGAGCGACTGTAAATCCTGCTGCTGAGAGTCCTTATTAAGGAGGTTTTAGAGGAGAAAAAAAAGAAAGAAGAAAATGTGCGCCGTCAAAGTCGGCCCAAATTTTGTATTTATTTTCTGTGTTTAATTGGACAAATGAAAAACATACCAGCCCAGCAGCATAGTGGCATTATTGTTCTCAGAGAATAAACACAGAGGGGTCCTTGGTGGACTATAAAACTCCTGAACAAACAGCTCTCTCAAACCACGGTATAGAATGTCTGTTTATGACTTGTAATATGAAGTGCAGAGCCCTAAAATCACTAATTACATCAGCTATGTCGATTTGTTGGGTCAACTCTTAAAGGGAGCATTAGTGTGAGTGAGTGTGTGTGTGTGTGTCTGCGTATGCAACAGCGTGCGCTCGTCGCGAAGCCTAGTATACGTTGTGCCCCTTTTGACTGTTTCCTGTATTCAGTGAATATTTTGGTCCTTTGTAAAGAAAGAAAACACAAAAAACAGAGCCATTTGCGTGTTTTTAGGTGTGTGTGTGTGTGTGTGTGTGTGTGTGTGTGTGTGTGTGTGTGTGTGTGTGTGTGTGTGTGTGTGTGTGTGTGTGTGTGTGTGTATCAGCAGGGAAAGGGCGAATATTGAGGAGTTGGGGAAATGGCCTCCAGTCTCTGATGTCTACAGTCTGGTTAAAATACGTTTCACTCTTCCGTTTTAGATGACCTGACCTACCCGACATGTGCTATGAGGACTTCCTAAACCTGCGCCATCGTTAAAAAAGTCAACAGAAAGATGGACACCAAGTCAAACAGGAGTCGATAATAACAAAAATAAAGTTTTACTGATTGATTAACTGCTGCGGTTGTAATACTTAAGGATTTTATCAGTTCTAGTTGAGGATCATAACCAGCCAGACCTGTTTTCAACGTCCTCCACTAGCACTGAAACGACTAATCGTGATTAATCGATAATTGAAATAATCATCAATATTTGAGTGTACAGACTCACAAAAGGCCATTTGCTGAAATAAAACAACGTATTCAGAAAAGTAATTCAGCCGGAAATGTACAAAAAACATACATACATTTTGAATTCAACATGAAAACCCTCCGTTGCCTATAAGTAGGTCTTTAGCCAAAACTCCTCAAGTAGCATAGATTTAGCTTCACCTGGTTCAGATTTACCAAAGAAATGCAGCTGCTGCATTTTAGCCAATAAAATGTTTGGTTTCTGAACTAAAAAAAAGTGAATCGAATTATTTATTTGCATCTTTTAATGTATTTTGAACACGGTATAAAAAAACGCTTTACTGGTTAAATGAAAAAAAAAATCTGCAGAATGTTCCAACATTTTTATCCGATTCATCGATTCATCGTCAGAATAATTGATAAAATTAATTGATTACTAGTAGCAGCCCCATCCTGCACTATGCTCCTCAGACATGTTCTTTATAGTGTGGCAGGCTGACCTCTAACCAGACCCATATGCTGCTGCAGTCTTCTCTCTGAAGGCCTCAGATGGCTCTTCTGATAGTACAATCATGTTGCATTACTTCAACGTTCAGGAAAACACCAACGTGAAACGAGGCAAACGTCGAAGGACCATATTCCACTAAAGTATAGCTGATAAAGAGGAAAATGTACAAGCTAAATCCTTACCTGCAGACACAGTGACACATCAAGAAGACCCAACACATCTGAGGACAGCAGAAGGATGGAAAGCCACTGAGGATGCAGTGAAAGAGAACATTCATGGCCGTGTGGGCTCCTATGTGGCTCCGTTGGCCACGGCTGCACGCACCGTCACCTCATCAGTCAGCGGCCGGCCTGGACGTCCAGCAGCCACCGCCCGTTAACCCCTCGCTCTACTCCTGCTGCTCCAGCAGCCACGTTATGTCACTGCGTCTCATTGAGAGCGAGCCGCCACCTCATATCTCAGCTCAGGTACGTCCTCACTCATGAGTGCTGGACACAGATTTTACACGCGGCCTGTCGCCGGGGGTGACTGGCGGCCTGGCTGGTCGATGGGGGGTGTCGTCATCACGAGCTGCGTTTCCATTACAGTATTCTGCAAATGTCGAAAAAACACAATGGCCCGTGGTCAATTTCGCAATTGCGGTGTTTCTGTTAAATAAAACATGAAATTAAAATCACACGTGATAAAACCTGTTCACGTGATAAGTCATTAAAAAAAATATGGCAGCAGCTGATGTAAACAACTACATGAAATATTCATAATAATTCAGCATGGGGCTAGCGCTCACCATCTGTCAGCCATTGGAGGAGACGTTGGCGTCTTATTCAGACATTGGCGTGACAAGCCCGTTATACTTTGGAGCGGCTTCGTGTTTTTAGGGAGGTTGTAATCGACCATTTTATAGAAAACCTGTGGATTCATCACATTCCAGTGACACACAACATTTTATGAATTGTGTGATGATATTGGATCCAGATGTCCAAAAACAAACTACAAATCATAAAGAAGACCACTTCCTGTCATCTTGTTCTGCCTCCGGCTGTTGGTCACGTGACTCGTGTGCTTTGGAGAATAGCTCAATCTTAGGCAGATTGATGAAGAGCATCTGCATGTTTAATTCTGGCCGCTGCTTGGTAAAAGGCTGGTATTATGTATTTTCCAGGCACACAGTGCCAGTTTAGAGCACCATCAAGTAGCTATGTTACCTTCTGTTGTTATAAAAATGCTATATATAACAAACATATGAAACTTGACTTTGTAATTTGATACTTTGTAATTGGACTCTGTCTCTTTAAGAAGCTCCTACTCTTTCTGACACTCCACCTTCAACACGTCATCACAACAATGTTCGTTCGTTATCATGTTCTTTGGAGCATTGGACTGAGATGTAGCTCCTATGATGAGCTCAGCAGCTTCACAGTTCCACCAGGTCTAATTGCTAATTGCTGCTGCCGCTAGTTTGAAGGAGCTGAGTGGTGAAGGTGCAGAGGAAGGGAGCTCTGTGAGGCCGAAGCTCAGCTGGAGACTGAAACTCCAAGCAGGACCTTTGTAAATCTAGGTGACCGAATGGTTGCCATGGGAGATTCAAAGATTTCTCAGACATGCGTTAAAGAATCAAAGAAACTCACGTTTTGGATGAGAGAATAACATCATAGCATGAAGGAAAATCTCAAAAGACTGGACTTTCACTGAGTTTGAGGGAACAACTGGCCCAGGGGCGCCACTCATGAGAGAACAGCCACTGACAGGTGATCAGACAACACCAGGAAGATAAGTTTATTTCATCAGTCCGTTCTCTGCCTCTAGTTATTTCCTGTGAGTTTATGTATGTCAGAGTTGGAACTTGCAGCTTTTGCAAACATAAAGAACTGGTGCAAACTCAGCCTCTCACACCTGTGATTCACTAAAAAGGTTCATGTCAGAGTCAAGTCTGCAAATATATGTTTGGAACCGACTGATAATAATCTAATAACCTTTTCTTTCATGAAAAGATTAATTTATTCCAAATCTCAACACGCTCACCTGCTACCAGTTAATTCCACAACCGAAAAATCTTCTAAAGCAGGATTGTGTTTGTGATCTATCACTTTTTTATTTTATCTCCCAGGACATTTTTCCCCTGATTTTTGTTTTGTTTTTTATTTATTTATCCAACATAGCTTTATTTTCAGATGACACACGCAACATGTAAGACATAAAACGTCTGCTTGCGGCGTAAATGCCAGATATTTCCAAGTCATGCTGTTTAAGAGTCGCTGCTCAAACTTTTGAGCAGGGAGCAGAGCTGCTGTAAAAGGAGGCCACTCGCTGCCGCCAGCATCTATTTCAACTATAGCTCACAGACATTTATAGCTCGTATCACGTTCACTCACTATAGATCTCGCAGAGCTAGTCAGCACATACGAGCTACCCATAAGTATTATGTATATGCGGACCATAACGCCGGCTGATCCCCTGTCTGTCTTAATGTGAAGCGATTAAAGCGTTTAAAATAACACATATTTTTAGAAAAGGGGGATTACATGTTCTAAACTATAACTCTCACCTCCAGGTCTTGGAAGAGAACGAGATCGGTTACACAGGAAGTGATGTGTGGTGCATGTGTCTTGAATTAAAAAAAAAAAAAAAAAAAAAAACCCAGCAGGATGAATGGTGACGCGGCAACAACAAAGAGATATTATCTGGAAAATGAAATAAAATCCAGGTAATAGTCGCCCTTATGGGTGAAAGTGAAGCTGATGGTCCTGTTCTGCACCACCCAGGGCCGAGGCCTGCAGCAGGTGACAGGGGGCGTGGGGAAAGAGCAAGGCTCCCATCTAGTGGTTGAAAGGCAGGTTGAAAACGTATTTCCTCCTGCAGTCCGTCAGGTTTTGCTTACAGGCCGCATGTAATGGTAAATGTTTGGCTTTAAAGCATTTTCCATGATAAAAATGTAGAATAAACATAAAAGCAAAATATGCACCAAGGCCAAGAAAACTGGAGTAAATCTAAAGTCTAGTTTATGAAACACGGATTTCAATTATTTAGAGGAAGAAGAACTAAGCCAGCCTTGTGAAAAAAAACAAATTTGCCTCAAGTGTAATAATAACTGGATGGTGGCCAAAATTGCCATCAAGCATTTGCAGCCATAGCTGACGATGATTTACATCTATAGCTCAGGGACTCCAAAACCTTCATTTTGTTTTAATTTGTATTTCTAGACATTTAGAGGTGGGCTTATTGTTGTGGCATTCTGGGTAAATAGAACCAAAATGAACTCATGAGTCCAGCGCTAGCGGGAGAAACTGCTTATGGTCTTTTACCAAAGACAAAAGAGAAATCTTGAAACCCCTAAAATCTGACGCCACTCCATTTTTGCTTACGGTTTGTAAAGAAGGAAGTGTCTCGTGTCTTCTTCAGAGGTTTTTGTGTCGTTTCCTTCAGTGGTTTTTGGTGTGGCGCCACCGCAGGAGAGGAGGGGAACAGTTCTTTCAAGGGGTTTGGTTTCTTTGACAGTGTGCGGTGTGAAGGAGAACTGAGCCTGATGAAAATGGAACAAATGTCACAACTTTAGTCCCAATCGAACCGAGTCTACTAAACATCGAGCTTCCTTTCAAGAAAAATTAAAAGATCAAACCTCTGACCATTTACTGTTCATTCCCATCAGAAAACTCCCTTGAAGTGCGTAAATAGTAATTTTTTAAAACCCAATTAGTCAGTAGATATTAGTGGTTACCAAGTGAAGACTGATTTGCATTTGAAGAATTAATATTTTTGTTCACATTTGTTCAGGTCATTTGATGAAATTCAGAGGGAAATAGATGCATATAGACATAGATGTATGCTTTTAATTTTAGTGGAGAAAATCGTTGGATGCTTAAAGATAATTGGGAGCAACATTCAAAAAGGAATCCTGAGTGAGTTCATTAAAATTTGTGCATGAAGTAGCTAAAATTAGCTTAGTTTGATTGATCTGATGTTTCAGCTCTCAAAACTCTCAAAGACCTTCTGTGAGTTGTGGCAGGTGTCTCTTGACCCGGAGAGCCGGTCGTTTGAGAATAAACGGCATGCAGTCGCCTCTGTGGCGTGTTGTTCGGTTAAATGTTACCCTGAATAAAAACGTCGGTCTACGTTACGACGCAGACCCCTGCTCTTCACCTTGTATTCATCCGTTTTCAGCTCCGTTTACAACGACAAATACAAGCCAAAGCTGTGCGCTGACTCAAAGTGAGGGTGACCGGGCGTTTTCCTGAAGAATTTTTAATTTTGCTAGGTGTGATGTTTACAGCTTCATCATTAAATCCAGCCCAATAAAGAGCTGCTGCCCACATTTCTGTTTTACAGCCCTTTAAAATACAGAGTTAATTTGGTTTTTTGTTGGCAGTGAAATTAAACCATGAACACGAGGTGTTTTTAAAGGCCTCCATTTCATTGTTTGTTCGGTGCCCCACGGTCAAGAATTAAACACACGGTGGAGGATGAAGTCTCTGATGTGGCGCCTGGATCCTTGTTGAAGGTCAGCCGTTGGGCTTTGCAGAAACATTTCTGTTCAGCACCTCCAGCAGGCCTCACTATCATAAATCCACAGTCTCCCTCCCCAGGACAGGGTGGGAACTACCAGGCGGCCGGGGCCTCAGGAACGTCGACAGCTTCCCAAACTGCTGCCACATCCCAGACCGTCTCTGGCGGCGTTTGGCTTGGGACCTGAACGCCTCCCTTTAGGCTTGTGAAGCGGAACCAGCCTAAATCAAACGTGTCCTCTGTGCGTGGTGATCACGAACGCAGCGCGGCTTTAAACATGACATGGATCCATTAAAAACCTGACCGCACATTACTGCGTTTTATAGCGGCTGCAGTGTGCACACGGATGGCTCGCTCAGCCACACAGGATTTACTTGTTACAAACGATGCTGTGTGAGAAAACTTCAGACTCTGTTTATTTGGGGAATAAAGCATGTCACTGCTTACCACTGAGCTACATCCTGTCAGGGTTTCACAACATATAAAAGCCAGTGGTGTAATACATCTGGTCTGGGCCTGAATTAAAGCCGAGAGGAAATAAGGGGGAGGAAGTTTTTACTCAAAACATCAAAAATATTTCATACATTCAGCTACTGAATGACTTTTTATTTTATTTTTTATTTTTTGAAAAAGCAGTAAGAGAGACGAGATTCTTTTAATTGGGATTCTGTGGGGAAAATGTAATTGGCTTTCTGTATAATTCATGAGACATCTGTTTTTAGGACAGATTATAATTTAAAAACTTTTTTAAAATAATTAAATAATTTAAAAAATTTAAAAAAGTGAATCTTTCGAAAGGTTCACTTGTTTAAAAAGTCACTAATACTTATTACATTTACTAGCAACCTTGAATCTTCTCTTTGCTCTCTCCCTATATGTTACATTTATCCAGTATGGAAAAGATTTTAATTAAATTCCAGTCATTATAATTTAATTATTCCTAATTTCATTTTTAAAGAATATGTGCTTGTAATTTTATTACATTTATAGCCTGGCTCAATATTGATTGTAAAGAATTGCGTTCATTCATGTATTATTTTCGTGAAGAAATCAAAATTCCTTACATGGTCAAAAAGATTTTATAAGATTCATGCAGTGTGGTTACTACCTACCTCTACCTATTTTTTTATTATTATTATTTTTGCGTTATGTATTCATTAATACTGTTTTTCTTGACCCTTTTATGGCACCCCTGGACTGCTGGGGCCCATAAAAGGGTCAAGAGAAAAATAAAAAGCAAACGACTAAAACTAACTGAAAAACCAGTTCCCCCCCTCACCTGTGGGGGCGCTGCACCAAAAACTACTGAAGGAATCGACACAAAACCTCTGAAGAAGGCCAGCGCAACTTCCTTCTTCACAAAAAGTAAACAAAAAAGGAGCAGTGTCAGATTTTAGCGGTTGTAGGATTTCTTCATTGTTATAGATTACTGGTTTGGACATCGCCTGTTAAGCGCTAACGTTAGCGACGCCCCTGCAGGCTCCATTACAAGGCGGTGAGTCTGTCCACTAAACCAGGCTGTTCCAATGAGGGATGAGCAGGAATCACAAAAATACTATACCATGCCATACCAACTTTATTTATAACGCACTTTAAAACAACCACAGCTGATACAAAGTGCTGTAAATTAAAACACAACATAACAATAAAAAAATAATAATAATAATAAACTCTTACAGTTTAAAAAACAAACAGACACAATTCCTGGATCCCGCTGGAGTTGAAAGCCAAGTAAAATAGATGGGTTTTAAGACGAGCTTTAAAAGTGGACAGTGAAGGGGCCTCTCTAACGTGCAAAGGCAAGTCGTTCCATAACTTGGGGCCCATGACAGAGAAAGCCCCGTCCCCTCTGAACTTCCTTCTTGATCTCGGTACCTCCAAGAGCAGCTGATCTGCGGACGTGAGAGACCGATAGGGTATGTAGGGGTGAAGAAGCTCAGAGAGGTAAGCCGGGGCAAGATTATGCAGTGATTTAAAAACAAACATAAGAATTTTAAAATTAATCCTAAAATATACAGGTGCTGGTTCCCCAGCACCTGACCCAGACCTTGTTTGGCCGGGCGACGTCTGAGTCGGCATATCCTGCATATCGATGTCCCTCGTGGTATGAGGTAGGCAGTAGCTCAAAGGGTCTTGCCTAAGGACCCACACTTCACTGTTGTATTTTTGCCCCGGCCTGGATTCGAACCCGGGTCTCCTGGGTGAAAGTTGAGCTATTGAGCTATCCAGTTAGCTGGATAGCTCAATGGGTAAGTCATAGCGAACCAACCGGACATTGTGGTGGTGGATAAAGAACAGAGGAAAGCCGTTGTGGTGGATGTAGCAATACTAAGTGACTACAACATCAGGAAAAAGGAGCATGAGAAACTGGAGAAATACCAGGGCCTCAGAGAGGAACTGGAGAAGGCCTGGAAGGTGAAGACCACAGTGGTGCCTGTGGTCATCGGGGCCCTCGGGACAGTCACCCCCAAACTGGAGCAGTGGGTCAAACAGATCCCAGGAACAACATCAGACATCTCAGTCCAGAAATGTGCAGTTCTAGGCACAGCCAAGATACTGGAGGAACCCTCAAGCTCCCAGGCCTCTGGTAGAGGACCCGAGCTCAGAGGATGAAAGAGACCACCCACGGAGGGTGAGAAGGGAATTTTTTATTTACATACATATATATTTGTAACTAAACAATAAAGTAAATAAATAAGAGAGTAAAACCAATATGTAAGAAAATACTGAATGTATTCACAATAAATTAAAATACATCGTTAAAAATTTGTGTTTTTCATTAAAAATATACAAGGGGCAGGGCTTGTTCACAGCTTTGTGACATCACTGCTTCAAAGCACATGACATCACAGTACATCTTAGAGCAGAGGTGAGATCACATACTAGGACATCAAAGGCACTTTTGTTAATTGAAGTACATGTAATTTATAATTTTGAGAATTTTATTTACGACAAGACTGGGAAGTATTTACTATTAATCACAAAAATACTTTGAAGATGACTAAGTCAAAGCAGCAGAAAAGTCATCCAACAAACTCAAAGAAAAAAGATCCCTCTTCCACAGGTGCCAAAACCAAGTCTTTTCCAAATTTACCGAACGTTGAGAATCTAATCTCAGCTACATTTGTTCAAGTCGAGAGGGATGTTAATGAACTGCTGCACTTGTGTTCGAGATGGAGAGAAAAGGAAAGGATGGGAGCTGAAACACTTCAGTCGTCTGTAACTATTTATTATGAGAAAAAAGTGACAGCCTATTTGAAAGAGTTTTTTGCACGTCGACGGGCCTTCGTAAAAGCAGAATATGAACGAACTAAAAGTACACTGGCCTCTGAAGGATTTGAAGAGAAAGCAACTGTCAGCCATTTGATTGCAAAAATTGATAAAGCCACTGAAACAGTGAGCAGCAGTGACACTCCCAAGGATACATCTACAGACCTTAACATCATTGACACATGTAGACTCAGTGAAGAACAGAAAAATGAACTCAGAAAATCCCCAACCTTCTTTCAAAAGCTGAAAGATGCTTTTAAGCGCTTAAGAAAGAAAAAATCACATAAAAAGACCCCACAGACTAAGAAGAAACACTTACAAGATGATAATGTTGAGAGTAAAAGTGGTGAATCATCTTCTAAGTCAGCTACATCTTCAACAGCATCAGCTACTTCCACAGAAGCATCTGCTGCCTTTGAAGAGCTTTTCACTGAGCGTAGGAAAGAGAAACATAAGTTAGAGAAGACTGAAGCACTTGACACTCATCTACCCGGTAGTCTTCAAGAGAAGTCCATTGACATATATAGCAGTAGACAGAAAAAGTCTGCAGATAAAACCAAATCACAGAAAGCATCTTCACACTCCGATTCCACCGAACATGAGAAGCCACCTCTTGGAACGACGTCTGACTTTGGCTTATCTGGCCATACAAAGCTGTCCCCTGGAGAATCTATATCTGGCACAGAGAGTGATATTATCAATGTAGAGGGCTCCTCAGAATATCAGGAGTCTGAAGTCGAAGATTCCAAAACCATCTTTGAAAGGGTGAAATCTGCTTTAAGTGGTTTAAGAAAACGCAAGTCACGCAAGAAGGCCCAACAGACCGATGATGTTCACACCTCCAGTGAAAGTGAGGATGAGGAGTCATATTCTCAGTCAGGTTCCTCGGAATCATCTCCCTCACCATCGACTGCTTCCACTGATATCCGCTCTGTCTTTGTAAAGCCAATTGCTGAGGGTGGTAAGGAGGAATGTAAGTCAGAGGATAGTTCAGCACTATCCTCTGATGCATCTTCTAAATCTTTTTCCAAATTAATAGAAAGTCTTAAAAAGGAGTCCGCTGTCAAAGATTTGACTACAAAAATGGAGTCTCTTTCTGAATCTGAAGAATCTGAAGAACCTAAAGAATCTGAGGATGAATCTGTTGCAACAACTTTGAGATGTAAAACTCTCAAGAAAGTAGGCGTGTCAAAAGGCAGGGTTTCTGCATCACGTAGATGCAGTGAAGAGGAATATAAAAATCGCAAAAGATCCAAAACCTTCTTTGAAAAAGTGAAATCTGCTTTTAAAGGCTTGTCGAAGAAAAAGAAACATAAAAAGATCCAACAGACTGGGGAGAAGCTCTTAGATGAGGATACTGTTGACGAAAAGCATAAGTGTGATGATTCTACGGCATCTCTTCAGGCATCTTCCGGGACACCATCTAAAACACCATCTCAGCAGATTGGCACTGAAACCTGCTCTGTCTTTGTAAAGCCAATCACTGACGGTGGAAAGGAGGAACATAAATCAGAGAAGACTGAAGCACCTCCCTCTGAGGTATATCCCAAAACTTTTCCCAAATTAACAGAAAGTATTGAAGAGAAATCCACTGTCACCGATTTGATTCCAAAAATTGAGTCAACACATGAAACCACAGAACAGATAGAGCCATTAGAGACTCTATCTGAATCCAAAGAACTTGTGGATAAACCTGTTGTAATGACATTGAGGAGTCAGATTGAGGATGGAAAAGAGGAATATAAATCAGAGAAGACTGAAGAACATCCCTCTGATATATCTCCAAAACCCTTTTCCAAATCAATGGAAAGCCTTGAAGAGGAATCCACTGTCACCGATTTGATTCCAAAAATTGAGTCAACTTATGAAACCACAGTACAGGTAGAACCATTAGAGGCTCTATCTGAATCCAAAGAACTTGTGGATAAACCTGTTGTAACGGCATTGAGGAGTCAGATTGAGGGTGGAAAAGAGGAATATAAATCAGAGAAGACTGAAACACGACCCTCTGAGGCATATCCAAAAACTTTTTCCAAACCTATAGAAAGTCTTAAAGAGGAATCCACTGTCACCGATTTGATTCCAAAAACAGAGTCATCATGTAAACCCTCAGAACAGATAGAGCCATTAAAGACTCAAACTGAATCCAAAGAACATGTGGATAAACCTGTTGTAACGACATTGAGGAGTCGGACTGAGGTTGGAAAAAAGGAATATAAATCAGAGAAGACTGAAACACGACCCTCTGAGGCATATCCTAAACCCTTTTCCAAATTAACAGAAAGTCTTCAAGTGGAATCCACTGCCACTGATTTGATAATAAAAATTGAGTCAACATATGAAACCACAGAACAGATGGAGCCATTAGAGACTCAATCTGAATCCAAAGAACATGTAGATAAAGATAGAACAACGTCAAGGAGACAGACTCTGAAGAAAGCATCTGCGCCACCAGGCAGCTTTTCATCATCAACAGTCGTTAACATCAATGAGAAACAGAAACCCAGTGAAGACCAAAAGTCTGAATGCAATATATACCATGCGGTCTATGAAAAGCTAAAATCTGCTTTTAAGGGTATAACAAAACCAAAGTTACAACAAAAGACCCAACAGAATGGGGAGAAGAGCTTAGATAAGCATAGAGTTGACAAAAGCAGTGAATGTGATATTTCTAAGCCGTCTTTTCAGACTGGTTCCAGGGCAAAATCTCCAACACCGTTGGCTGTTTCCACCAAAATCTCCTATGTCTGTGTAGAGCAGATCATGGAGGGTGGAAAAGAGAAACGTAAGTCAGTGAAGACTGAAACACGTCTCTCTGATGCATCTCCTAAACCATCTTCTAAATTAGTAGAAAATCTTGGAAAGGAATCAACGGTTAAAGATTTGATTACAACACGTGAAACCACAGCAGAGGAAGAAGCTTTAGGGATTCATTCCAAATCAGAACCTGTGGATAAACCTGTTGTAGCGACGTTGAGCCGTGAGACTCCCAAGGAAGCACATCCATCACGAGAAAAATCTTTGTCTGTAGTTGCCAGCATCATTGACAGAGAGGAACCCCATGAAGATCTAAAATCTGAACACAGAGACTTCAAGTCAATCAACAAATCCGAGGAGGCCAAAACATTGGAAGAACAGACATCTGAACATCTGACCCTTCCGCGTGTCGAAGAGCCAAATGATCCTTCAGCAGTTACAGCAGAACCGGATCTCGCTTCTTTCCATACAGAGTCAATCAGTAAGACAGAAAATGAAGACTTGAAATCAGAAGAGATCCCACCTGGCAAGGTATTCGCAGGTGAGATGGAAATCTGCATGCCTTCTACAGCCCTTTCTGCATTCACTCCCACTACGTCTGACTTGTTACTATCCGAACACGATTCACCCCATCTGGATTCATCTAATCAGAACGATGACAAATGGAAATCATACACAACTGAAACATTCAGTAAGCCAATCCAAGCAGAACCTAGCCATGTGCTCACTCCACACTCACAAGAGCCGAGTTACACTTCGTCAGTAACAAGAAAATTGGACTTCAGTTCAAACAGTGAGATACAAAATGAAGAGGAGATCCAGCCAGGGATTGCATATATGAGGAAGATGGCAAGGTGCATGTCTTCAGTAGCCTCCTCTGAATTCACTCACACTGCATGTGACCTTATAGTGTCCAAAATCCAAGATCTACATCTGGACTCATTTGATCAGAGAGACAATGAAAGGAAATTAAACAAGACCAAACCACACTCTAAGAAGATTCAAGTCAAATCTAGCCGTGTGCCTCCTACACGTGCTCAAGAACTGAATGACGTATCAGATGCAACACAACTGGACCCCAGTTCTTTCTATACAGGGTCCGTCATGAAGGCAGAAAATGAAGAACTGAAATCAAAGCAGGCCCGGGCAGTGGTTAAGTCAAAGGTTACTGCCACATCCTCAAGAGAGCATACCGATGAGAAACATATTCAAATAAAATTGGATGTTCAGAAAAAATTAGCATCGATACCATCCGAGCATCTGGCTGACTTAAAACAATCGGTTATTACTACCATTATGGGGGTCTTTGATTTCATTGCCAAAAACCCTACAGAATACATCCCAGATTCAACAAATATAGACACCATAACAAACACACTCATTACTAGCGTAGAATCCATCTTTGAAGGCCCAGAAATGAAATCTAAGAGTTCCACAGGTGGAGCAGTAAAATATCCTGAAATAGCCATTCCCAGTGAATCCAGTTCCACCAAAAGCTGTTGCTCCAGATGCAAAGACGAAGGTGTGAGATTTTCTTTTCTATTTAAAAAGTATTGGAATCTTTGGTTTAAGAAGAAAAATAAGGTTGCACCATTGCAGGAACAGCAGTCATCACAGCAACGTCACCCTGGCAGTCACGCAGAAGAAAACAACACATTGCCTTTTGAATTTGATGTGCCACGCTAACAAGTGTCGACATCAGTCTCTTAAACCTTTTGATAATTTACAGCTCACACTTAAAAAAAAACAACAAAAAAAACCAAAATAAAAACCATAACAAAAAAACCATCTAAAATCAAACAATGAAAAATTAACCATCACCCATACACGCCACCCACCCAAACCCCATCCCAGCCAACTACACCCCATGCCACACACACCCATCCCCCTCACGTCTTGTGGGTTTTCTCCGGGTTCTCCGGTTTCCCTTCACCCTCCAAAAGCACACATGTTTTAGTAATTGAGCACTCTAAATTAATCTCTGAATTAAGTTCTTGGTTTTGCTTTGTTACCGTGTAAGAAGTGAAGTATGAATTGAAATGATCTTTTTCTTTAATTGTTTTTCGCTGCCTGCAAAACAAATTGTCCCTTGGGGGCAGTGAGGTTTTGTTTTTCTTTTTCTTTTCTCTCTCCTTTTGTGTTATTTTCTTTTGTTTTCTTTATTGGCCAAGATCAAGACAGCTAGGTCAGCCTGTTAGACATTAAAATCCGAGACCTTATATGTGTAATTACTTAATTTTCTCATTCTCTTTTTTTAGATGTAGATCTTATCACAATCTATACACAAATCACAATTTTAATGAAAGCTTTCCTTTTGTGTTTTTAAAAACATCATAATAAAATTTCATTAGTATAGCACCTATGTGAATGTCACAAAATGCCAAAGCAGCTAATTAAACAAATCAACCACAACGATGTCATTGTATCAGAATTCAAGTACATTTTTATTGGACAACATAGAGCATTAATAAATTCAACGACTTCTGTGACTAACATGTCAAGTTTATTTGTATAGTACAAATAATTTGACATGTTGTTTGTGCTATACAAATAACATGTCAAGTTATTTGACATGTTTGTCAAATAATGTGACAAAAAGACAATAAGCTTATTATTACCAATAATAAGCTTATCAAAGTGCTTGTCATCATAAAACCATAGTATAGTAAGCAATTATAAAACACGAAATAAATATTTTGTCAAATGCCATTATCAGAATCACCCATCAGATATATTGATCAATGTTCCAGATATTATAATCAAAGGCATCTCTGAACAAGTGGGTTTCTTGCCTTGGTGTAAAGGAACTCAGTGTTTCAGCAATTTTGTAGTTTTATTTTTCTTTTCAGATGAGAAGACCACAAAACATGAATGCTGCTTCTCCAGGTTTGCTCCTGGGGTTGTAGAGCAGGTCAGAACCAGAATATCTGGGTGGTCCGGAAGGTTGACGCAAAAATAACAAAACAGCCGAGACACTGACTAAAACCCCACCTGTTTAGAGTTGCTTTTGTACCATAATTAATGACACATTAACCAATATTTTTGATGTGATGGCACTTGAAAAAAATGTAATGTTTCAATTGTTGATCTGTCTTTTCATAATGTAAAGCACTTTGAGCTGTTTCATTGCTGAAATGTGCTACACAAATAAAATCTGATTGATTGACAATAGCGGCCGATCTTTAAAGTATTGCAGTGCTAAGCCATTCAAGTGATGGTTGCACTGTATGGTACAGTATTTTAAAGTCTATTCTCTGAGCTCCAGAGAGCCAGTGGAGGGACTGTAGAACTAGGGTTATGTGCTCCATCTTCCTGGTTTTAGTGAGAAAACCAGCAGCATTCTGGATCAGCTGCAGCGGGAGTATTATTTTTTTAAGCAGACCTATGAAGACACTGTTGCAGTAATCAATGTGACTAAAGAAAAACACATCAGTTAATTTCTCTAGATCTTGCTGTGACATTAGTCCTTTAATTCTAGAGATGTTCCTCAGGTGATAAAAGGCCAACTTTGTAACTGTCTTTATGTGTCTCTGAAGGTTCAGGTTTCTTCACTGCACTCAGACTTCAGGCCTGATCACCAGTCTCTTACTGTAATAACTGAAGCTGTGTGTTTATTCTAGATCATTTCTCTTCAGTGTCCAAAGACAATAACTTCAGTTTCGTTTCTGTTCAGCTGGAGAAAGTTATGGCACTTCCACTCACTGATTTATTGTAAGCTTTGGTTCAGTGCTTAGATGGGCTCACACACCAGTATAAAAGAACTGAAGCATGTTGTAGGTGTGGAGTAATAAACTTTCTTCCCTTTGTAAACAACTAATATTTCTTAAGTTGGAATGAAATTAGAAAGATTTATGAGGCAATTATGTTGAGTTATATGTAGCGACATTTACAGAGTGAAGCTATATGTAACCACTGGTCGCAAGATAAATCTGGAGAAAACCTACCGGTGGACAGCCACTGACTGCATACTCGTCATACCAGATAGTAACAACCTTAAAAGCCCAGCAGGTGGCAGGAGAGAGTTACTTTTCCTGGCGGTGATGAGCTGCAGTAGTTGTGTGGTTTAACAAATAATTCAGAACTCTCATTTTTCAGAAGTGTTGCAGCTTTTCCAAGCATGCCGTAGCTCGCTTGAGTCTTTATGAATATTTGATCAATGCAGGACCTGAAAGCCATTGTAGAGCTGCTTGAATATGACACTGGGTGATTGTGCTACCTCCTTAACAGGAGCAGATCCCTTCCTGCAGATTGGAAATGTGAGTTACTTGCTGATGATTGTGACAAGTGGCTAGAGCTGAAAATTGGAGGTCAGTGCAGGCTCACACACAAACACACAAACACACACACACACAAACTCTATCTTATTCCCATTAGATGGAGACAGGTGTGGATTTGAGATGATGGAATGGCTTAAAGAGTGGCTTTGTCACACTCCCTTTTTTCTTTTTCTGTATCTTTTTTCTTTCCACTGACTTAATTTAAAAGAACCCAAGTCTGCAGACACACAAAGGTACATGCACACAGCGCAGAAGCTTTTGTTCAACCTCACAAACCACCTTCACTCACCATTGAGCTCTAAAGTAATGTACCTTGCAATTGAGCGAGTCAGAGATCATGATGCAATGTATTCTCACAGCTGAGACATGCCTCTTCTTCTGTTTAATCTTTAATCTTAGAGCCTTTCATGTTTTCATGGTTTGCCTGTTCAGATTATCCAGACACAGAGAGAGCTCCTTAACGTTTGGATGCTGTCAGCAGCTAAGTTGCCCAATAAGAATGAAAACCAACATGTTACAAGGAAACATCTGTAGTATTCTCATTGTAAATGTAAAATCTCACCTTTTTGTACATTTTTAAAGGTTAAATAGTCTCAAAAGTAGGTAAACCATCACAAAATGATCAGATCTTTGCCAGCATGACACGATAACAATCTCTCAGTTTTGCCTCTTTGGTGCAAAAATCAACAAATTGTTTTTGCCAGTTGTACAGAAATATGGAAATCTACCAGGAAACATCTCTGTCTTTCTCATGAATCACTCTGTACGTCATAATTCACTAAAGTTGCAAAGTGACCCCAAAATAAGTAGATTTATGCTTACTTTGGGAATGTCTCTGACATAAATCTGAATAACACGACTTAATTGTAAAAATGGGAACAGCAACCCGATGTGTTTAAAAAAAAAAACGTCACACTGATGACAGCGATGTAGGTCACATACTTCAGCATCATGTCACTTCTAATCCAGTGTTGTGACAGCAACTGACATCCCTCTCCAAGAGGCACTTCATCTCTGGGATGCAAAAGGGACTGCACCGACTTCCGTCTTTGTCACGTATATGCAAACACACCGTCTGACGAAGGTCACCTGAAACGCCGCCTGGAAAAGCTGGTGTAAGAATATGAGCGGTCTCATGGTTTGCAGAAGACTTGAGGCCAGAGCAGAGGTTAGATAAAAGGAAATCTGTATTTTAAGAGTGTAAAGTTTTATTTATTCAAAAATAAAAAAAAAATAAAAATCCCAAATGTCTTTTCAAGGTGATTTTTCCAATAGCTCTTGAAAAGTTTAAGGGCTATTGAAACTATTGCAACACACTGCATGGCGCTGCTTATATGTGCCTGTGTGCAACAAAAGGGCTTCACACATAGTGACTGCAGGTCATTCAGGTCGAACACTGTGTAACCAGATTACAAACAAAGAGGCCAGGCCATGGTTGTGACAGTAATGTAGTTAAAGAGCTCTAAATGGAGCTAACCAGCTCCCTCTGGAAACAAGAGCAGTTGGTAAAAGCCAATAAAGCCTCTTTTTATGAAGTTACTGGAGTCTAAGTTCGCTGGAACCCTGCTGATGGAGCAACATGATGAGCTTTGTTTCCTAATTGGAGATCGAGTGTTTTTAAAAGGCGGTGATCAGTAAGGATGAACTGGGTTACACATAAGACAAGCTAGCAAAAGAACAGCAACTCACCTCAGTTTTGAGAAGAGTTTTCCTTTTAGTTTTCTCTTTTTCTGATCTTCCAGTTAGGGTTGATTGTGCCAACATCTCCTTTGAAAATACCAGCGCTGACAATTTCTGCTGTCATAATTTCAAAAGCAATTGTTTGACAATAAATGGGTTCACCCGACTGCTAAGATACAGTACGAGAAAAGTTTTTGTGTTATCCATATACTCTGATAAACAGCCAATTAATAAATAAACCTGCTATCGTATGTAAACTTATGAGGACTATGGGAATTTCTGTTATTTTATATTGTGTCGTCGTCATATTTTATGTATGAAAGGAGTAGGTTAAATACTCCAAAATCTACATTTTGAAAGACATTCTCCAATCTACTTCATCTACATCTGCTCCATCACCACTATGTAGTGATAAAGAAATCACACTGGTGAGATGAAAAAAAAACATCATTGAAAAGACAAGTGGAAAATTACTTATAGAGGTAATCAAGAACAAAATCAGCTGCAGTCAGCCCCAGAGTGTGTTTCCCTCGTGTTTACTTCCGCAATCAAACTTAAAGAATGACTCATTCAGACTCCATATGGATGTTTGACAGTATATCATTTTCTCAGAAAACATCAGGACCCTTTGTGTAAATCCTGATTAATAAAATGAAATATTTTCTTGTACCTTCTCCCCAAAATAGCCATAGTTTTAAAAAGCTAAATTTGAGAAACACTTCTAATGTTTTTAGTTAGATTAGAGCACTGATATAAAACGCCAAAACTTGAGGACAGGCGTCCAACATGCCTGAATCAGATCATTTAACCATTTAATTCAGGTGTGTTGAACAAAAACACATCTAAACGTTGGAGGACACCGACCCCTGGGGATTTGAGTTTAAGACGCCTGGTTAGAGGAATGAGTTTAACTCACACATTTCAGGATGTCTGGCCCAAACCTGGAGGTCTTCCTGTATGGTTGCTTCACAAAGGATTGCAACTCAAATAGCCAATCCCAGAACTGCTTTTGGTGGTGCAACATTGTGTCAATATGCATTACAAAATGCTTTGGGAATGTTTATTTGTGCCAGTCCTTTGGCATGGTTGGATCTTTAAATCTTCTCAGGAGTAAGCAAGAGTCAATGCTGGTGTGCAGTGAACTGATAGGTCAGTACATCGTGAAACACCTGTAAACGTGTTAGAAATATGACAAACAGCAAACCTTTGGGGGAAACTCGGAAATGTTACCCAATGGTAATCCACAAGATCCAACATTGTGGACAAGTTGGCTTCTCGTCGAACTCTGGTGCAAAGAAAACCATCGATCACAGGATGAAGTCTGCATCACGGTCAGAAGACAGCAGCAGCAGCGGGGAATTAGTTTTAATTGGCCTGGAAATCAAAACGGACGGCGTTGGGGTAATGAGCACCTAATCAGCTCGACTAATCGATGAGCCGCAGATCAAACAGGTATTGATCAGGGAAACACAAGACACATGGCGTGTTTGGGTTACTGAGTCATAGAGAGATTATTAGCCTTCCTCCTGAACCGACGGGAGGAAACATTTATCACCGCAGGAAAGTATTTGTTCGTTACGCCGGCAGACAGCTTGAAAATAGAATCACAAATGCAACCTTGAGTTATGTACTGTTATTGCCTGCTTTGAGTAAACTCTGTGAATCTCTCTCACGATTAAAAATTTATGAGCTTCCTACAAGAGTATGAAAAGTTGATGCTAAAGTTTGAGTCCTGGAGCTGTGGAGGTGAGAAGACTGCCTGAACTCTGGTTACTCCTGTTGCTTGTTGCAAAGCGTGTGACGCATTTCTCTACTGCATTCGCTGATTCAGTCTTGTTTTTCATTGTTCATATAAATCATGTTTACTTGTTGGATTAGGGAGAGATTTTTTTTTGTTTTTTGTAAAATGAAGCTGCTAAAATACAAAAATGGTCACTAACTTCCTGCAGGCATAGAGATGCGCTTAATTTCTGAACACTGTCCTTCAATGTTGCGAGAATCAAATTTTAATACATTTTCATAAAAGAAATTCAGCTCAATGGGAATGAACTTATCAGGTCCATTCTGGGTACTAGGAAGACTCAGAATGAGCAAATTACTGCATTTGTTTGTTTTTATGTTCAGTACAGAAGAACGACTTCTGTGTTTTTATAGGGATATTTTACAACTCTTTGCCTATTCTGAATAAAACCTGATGCATGAAAGTACACGTCATGATCAGATTGATTAATTTTGTGCCCATAAAAAAACGATGCAATCAGATATTTTAATCCAAATTCATTCCAACCCGATCAAGAAATTTTACACATACAAAATAAAACAGGTAAGATTTTGCAAAGTCCGGGCAAGGAAAGAGATACCCCAAAACACACGCAGCTGTGATTGCAACAACGGGGATTCTACAAGCCATTACCTCAGGGTTTAAAAGTAGATTTATGCCGCACTTTTCAGATTTTTCTTTGTAAAGAAAGAAAAAAATCCTAATTTTGGATATGCACTGTCTCTGACTATGGCCCGTCTCATAACGTTTCAATAAAACGCACTGATGTTTGTGACTACATGACAAAAACGTGAAAACTTCTTTAGAAATATTCACGCACTGCTGCGATGAACCGCATCGATGCTCTCAGTCCCTCTCCACTTCACGCAGTCGGAGTCCGCGCATCGCTCCATTAACTGGAACGTTGCAGCAGAGTTCCCTCGCAGCAATATATGCAGCTGTCAGCACTGGAGCGTGGGATTAAAGCCTCGGACACACACTTCTTGTGCACCGGAGCCAGAGGTCAGAGTGGATCTTGGCTGAGCTCTGACAGCCGGACTCCCACAGGTGCAAGACTTCAGTCAGAGGGGGGAAAAACTGTCAGATTTCACCATCTTTAGACTGCAGAGGTAAGAGCTGATCACAGTTGGGTCCATTTCACTTCTGGATCGCAGCGTCTCGTCGTCGTTGGTATACTTTTGTGGCATTTTTCTCTGCTTAGCCTTCCTATTTATCACAAAGAGGACACCGTGTTTTATTTTGTCTCGCTCTTTCTCTTTGCTGCGTTGTTATGTCTGTGGTGGGTGAAATGTGTGATAAATCATTCACAGTCCAGAAATCCATCCCTGTCTGTGATGAATAAAGATGCGCTGACGTGAAGGACACCCTCCCATCCCTCACTGCCGTCTCTCTGAAGCTCGGCTCTTGATTTGGAAACTGTCGGCCTTTTTGTGACTGCTCAGCTCTTTCTGAACACAGACGGTGGTATATCAGATCTCAGCAGCGATATTAAGGTTGTGGTAGCTACAAACCTCTAATTCACTCCCGGCGGGGTTGTCCTGTAAATCCTGTTATCCCCATCGGGTGGAGGAGTTGAGGACCAGCTGATGGACTCAACGGACCGATGTTGCCAAACTCAGCACAATACTGCTGTCACTGTCGTTGTCAGAGGAGGTCACAGGTTGTTGCGTGGTGATGGCAATGCGGCGCGTTCATCACGAGACTTTTTGAATTCATTCGGTGAAGTGAAAAAGTATTTGCCTCCTGAAAGATTTCAGTACGTACCATCAAACAGAAGTCGCCTGTTTTTGATCACCTGTCTTGGTGGTAATCTAGTGGCAACCGTTGATTTTCTGCCAGCAGGTGGCATAGCGGCTGTTTTTTTAACTTTAAACCTTCAAACAACATTTCCATCTGTGCATCAGGGAACATTCAGGACCTTTGCTGTCTGTTTTTATATCCCACGGCTCAGGACGGGTATCTTCATTTTTAGCCATATTTCTATCATGTTATATAGGTATTTGAGGTGTTCTATTTCATGTGCATCTGATTTACAAAGGAATGCTTTTATAAAGAGAACACTGTTCCGTAGGTTGAATAATTTTTAGACTGCAGTTCCCATTGGAGTGGATCCTGCGTCAGCATTTTACCCATTTTTTTCCCCTGCAGTTTTGGGAACTGACGGACTGACGGGACACTCTCCCATCACATCCCTAATTCACCGTGAATCCGACCGTGACATCTGCCTCCCTCTTCTGCGGCGTTCGAGCTGGGACTGCGAGAGGGTTTAACATTTAACCTCGCCTTTGTGGGCTCTGTTTATAGCAAACACAAGTTTGAATTTTGCCAGTAAAGTTAATTTACAGTGTGGGTTGAATAACCTGAAGGTGCTACGTTTTCAGCAGAGCTTCAGATGGTTTTAATTGCTCATTTTGTTATCAGTGAAAGTTGCTGCAGGAACTCTTAGACTGTGAAATGGTTTGCTTTTCGTAATCTTTTCTAAATGGTCACATTTGTGCTGCACTGGCTGCATTTTCCCATCACACTCCCCAAGCTCTGAACACTTGATTTTGCTTCAGGTTATCTGTTATCTAAAGTATATATACTTAAGCTGAATGGGTGGTTTTAAAGTTTATGTGGTCCTCTTGCACTCCTTTTTTTTTTCTTTATTCCCCCCTAACAGAGTGGTAGTTAAGTGCTCTGAGATGCAGCGCGGCAGAACAAAACATGGTCACCTTTGTTGGTGTGAGAGTTTGTGGTTCAACAAGGTTTGTGGCCCAGACCCAAGTCACAATGCATGTCAGCCAGCTAGAGAAGTGTCATCGCTGAGGTTTGCTGACAAATTACAGCCTTCTGTAGTGGCAAAAGCCAAGCTCCTGACTGGGTTTGTGCTCTTGGCCAGGGTGAAGGGAAAACTGCTGGGTGAGTGGTGGAAGCGCTCCTGAAGACAATGGTGACGCCTGACGCTTCCCTCATTGCCTAAAAAAAAATTCACATGATACAATAGGGGTTAATACAATGTCTTGGAAAAGTACTTACACTTTTTGAATGTTTTTTTCATGGAAAAGTTATTATTTCCAACATTTTTAACAAGGAAAATTCAGAAAACTAAGGTGTGTATTTGTCATCCCATTGACAACAGATTATTTCACCTTAGCTGGGAATCTCTGCAGCTCCTCCAGAGTATCCTATGGCTAGTCCTGTCACAATAATCAACAAATCAATTAATCACCTCATAAGTTAAAACAAACTCTAATAATTTCCGTTTTCACAATTTATTGTTTTTCTCCTTCTATCAAAACTGGATGATAAAAGTCTGGAAGTTTTGGTCTCGACTAAAACATTTTTTGAAGGATAATTTTGTTTCCTGAGACTTCAAACTTCATTTTACAAGTTGTTTCTGTTGATTTATTTTGGTAATTAAAATGTCTATCAGTTCCAGTGTTAAATGTTCATTTGAATTTAAAGTTTATTTGTCTTTGAGATCTTGCATTTTTATGCCATTATTATCATTATATTACTGGCAAATTGTCTCAAAACAACAATATTATTGTTTACTGCAATAACGTCTGAGAAAATGAATTGTCCAGAAACATTAGTAATTGTGACAGGTCTACCTATGACTCTGGGTTGCTTGTTTGGTTAATCTTAGTCATAAATGTGTCATATAAATTTAGCTCCTATAGATTATTGCCTCAAAATGTGATATATTTCCCCTTAAAGTTGGTTGATGCATTTTTCTTGCCAACAATTGCATTCAATGTACATCTCGAAGGTGGATTTATGCACAATTATTATTATATTAATTCATTGCTCTTTGCACACTTAAAGCTGCAGTATGTAATTGTTTTATAAACAATAGTTTTATATATATATATATATATATATATATATATATATATATATATATATATATATATATATATGTTAGAACTGTCACTATGTTGTGACAGTGTGACATGAGACTGATAATCTGTGAAAACATCAAGCTTCTCCGCCTTCTTGCTGTGGTCGCACCATCATCTGCAGAAACACACTGCTCCCGATCAAAAACAGCCAATCACAGCCAGGAGGAGGGACTTAGCGCTGTCAATCATCCCTGTGTAGGAACTGCTCAGTGTATTGTATGTGCTGTATGCAAAATGAATATCTCTACTTTGATTTCACATCTGCTTTAAATGAATGCTGACAGTAAGTGAGTAAACTTGTTATAGGTGAAAAGGGGTGCTAAATACAAATGCATGCCAAACGTTTTTAGATTTTTATTTGTAAAAACCCCAAACATGCCTCACTCTCCTTCCATTTTATCTTGTTTTCTGTTGGGTTAACACGTTAAACGCTCCCCGCCTCCCCCAAAATACACTGAAAGGTTTGGAAGGGTTTGGACAAAATGTAAAAAAAAAAATAAAGAAGAAATTAAGTGGGGTGACTGCTCTGCAAGACGGTTCCTGGCCTGGCTGCTCAACCCACACTGCATTTGATTAAACAGACTGAATTTGCCAAGTTTTGTCAATTTGAAGCACAAAACCTTTACAGCGTATCGACCCAGACGGTTCAGTTTGCAGGATGAATGCATATAGCTTAATTACATTACTTTCCCCAGCCGTTTCGATTAATTTTTTTCTTTTACCTGTAAGGCAGCTTTCTGTTTGTTAGGGATTTGTACAATTGGAAAGTTAAGCTCATTAGTAAAAAAAATTTTTTCACTGCTTTCTTATTAATGAAGCTGTTGATGTGCCGAGCTCGACAGATGAAATACAGAAACAAAGCAAACACCATGTACTCTCTTTTCCTTTTAAGTTCCCCAAAGTGTTTAAGAGGCTATTGATGAGGCGGAGCGATGAGCCTCGTGATCACTACAAGGACTTTTGTTTTATGGTTCGCTGTTTTGAGGGATTCAGAGAACACAGGAAACCTATTTAAATGCAACGTGGCAATTAACCGCAGGGTTGCTGCTGACGCTGAGCCTCCTGCACAAGATGAATGAACCACTAAAGACAAATGAATCTGTTTTGTTGGTTTGCTCAGCTTTATGTGTGACACCATTGTGATGCTATTTTGTCTTGACGAGGAGCAACAGTTTGGAAACAGCAATCATCCAAAATTCAGTTTTGAAATTTTTTTACGTATGGAAGGAAAAGGGCTGGAGTCAGTTTTGGTGCCCTATCAAAATAATAATAATAATAATAAAATAAATAAAAAAAAAAAATATATATATATATATATATATATATATATATATATATATATATATATATATATATATATATATACTCATTGAAATTACAAATCACAGATACAGATCTAAACATTACCTAGTATGAATTGATGGATGGTTGCTTTAAAACTGTATCTTATATGAAAAAAATACTATACTAAATAATCATTTATAATTTAAATATAAATTTAAATATTTAAATGTATGAATTGAAATAAATTTATAAAATTATTTAAATTTAGGAATTTAAATGCATCTATATTATTTAAATATTTATTACTTAAATTATTTATGATTCATAAATAATGTTTAAATTATTTTATATATTTATTTTATATTTTTTCTAAAAACATCAATTTATTATAAGGTGCAATGTTTGTAAAACATTCACAGTATTTAATAAATAAATATATAAATAAAATGTTGACCCTCAAAACTCTCTGCCCTGGGCTACCGCCCCTGTGAGCCCTTTCTAAAGTCTGGTCCAGGGCGCAGCAAAGGACAGAGCAAACACGCTAGGAAACACATGTAGACCCAAAGTACAGGTAAAAATTTATAGCATACATATACTGTAACAATTTCACCAGTAGTGTAGTTACTTTCCGTTTCATTAAAGTGAATTTCGCAGTAGCTTATCTCGGACAAACAAGCAGTATTAAAGTCATATTTGCCCTGCAGTAATAAATAATCCACGAGCATGTCCCCTTATTAGGTAATGGTGGCACTGATTCAGCTGTGCCTTAATTGTGTTTCCCTGGGGCACATAATATTATCGCTATTGGAGAACAAATAAAGCACGGTTTGTCTTGTGAATATTTATAGTTTGTACACGGAAGAAGGTCATTGCTTCATTTTCTGCACATCATGAATCCATATGGTCTCTGAGTAATTGTGCCAGCCTCGTTTTAGTCAGACGGTCCCTAACCGGAGGAGGCAGTCTGAGTAGCTGATGCTGGATCGCGGAGCGGCAGCAGCAGCTCAGTCAGTCCGTCGCTGCGGTCCATCAGAGCGGAGCGGCTGGTCATCAACATCCTCCTCAACGTCCGCGGAACTCAGCTGGCCGGAACGCTGCTCTGTGGTTCCGAGCCGTGCTGCCCCCGCAGCCGGTCACGACAGCGGCGTTGGAACCTTCGTGGACATGAGGACAGCGTCTAAAAGGTGGACCGGGAATCCCGCACGGCTTCTTTTTTCGCAGAGCGAACGAGAAAGGTGGTGATGCAGCACACCGAGGAGGCGCCTCGGTCACTCCATAGCTTCACAGCTAGCTAGCGTTAGCAGCCTAGCCACACAGCTAGCGTCCCCGGCAGGCTTTTAAAGCTCAGCGTTTTACACCATCAGCTGGGTAGTTAACACAACAGGAAGCCTATACGTCAAAACCGGAATATTTAATTTTTTTTATTCATGTATTTCCTCTGGCGTTAGTCGACATTCCTCCTCACATCTGTTAGCCAGTATTAGCAGCAGAAGTTAGCTTCTCTGTCTGTTAGCTTCTATAGAGGCTAATCAGCTCTCGCAGGCTGGCACTGTCACAAAATGAACTTGGTATTCAGCCTGCGAACACGCCGATACATCGCTGCTCCACGCTGACGTTAACAAAAACCCGCGGTGTGAGCAAACACAGTCTGCGGATAATCGTTTGTGTTAACAGCACTTTCACTGGTTGTGTTTTAGTCTTTTAATCGCGGGGCTGATTTGTTTGATATCCACTCATTTTTGCCTCGAAGTCAAACATTTGCCCACCCATCAACACAATCGGGTACAGCCTTGGATGATGTTTCCCCCCCCCCCCTCATTTTTTTCCAAGTGCACATTCGAAGATATTCGATGAATCTGTCGTCTGTTAGAGTGAAAACGACCGCGTTGTGTTTATTGGGTATATTTCGTACATTTTAATGCACGTTACAACCGCATTTCCCCTCTCGAAGGAGATTGGACATCTCGATTCTCCAGTTCTGTTAATTGCATTTCTGATTTAATGACAGGCGAGATTACAATCTGTACCAAAGTGCAACAAAATCGACTAAAAAAAAATGTTGGAGTCCAGGACTGTTGATCACACATTTGTTGCACAGCCTCCTGATACCTTAAGCTTCTTGGAAATATGTTTGTCATTTTTCTCATTGCTGGAGGATTAAGGATTATTTTGTGTGTGTGTGAGGGGAATCTGACAAACAGCACAGGAAAGGATTGCTTACTATTTTGGTGTTTCATCTGATAAGGGTGGATTTTTCTTGACTTTTCACGGCGTGTTTCTGTAATTTTAAAGTGTTAAACTCTGAACAGGATCGTTCTACATGCGTGTCGCTGTGTGATACCGATAGTTCCCTGGAGAAGTTGTGGAATAACCAAATAAAGCCTATAAATGTGCAACCTCATTGAGAAAATGTCTAAAAATTGAGAAATGATTCTTAACTAAATCTGTGGCACAATTGTTGGCACCTCTGCTGTTGGTACTTTGTGTAATTTCTGTTTTGAAAGGTGCAACACTCGATCTTGAGATGCATACTTGGAGAAGGAACACTTCATGTTCTTGTACTTCGTGAAGAACATGAAGTGCTTTTCTATGCAGTTCTTCTTTCTGATTCCTACCAAAACCACCTGGGTTGTCAGTTGCCAAAAAACTCAGCTTGAAGCCGTTTCACACCAGGGTATTTTGTTAGACTCTGTTCTATTGGGAGGGAAAAGATGAAAATTTAAAACCCTCGTTTGGGTCGGCTCATTTTCAAGTTGCTCTTTTGACAGTGGACCAAAGAGTGCGGGCCGCTGATCGTTTCAGATGCGATCAGCGATCCGCATCGAGGTTCAGTTGAAGGCAGAACAAAACCCAGGCTTTTAGGTAAGCCGGCTTGCAGCAGAATTCAGTTGAGTCTCCACACACCTGCCGACCAGGTGAAGTAGTGAAAGCCTCATGTTGTCATCTGATTTAAGGGGTTTCAGTTAAAGTCCTAGTAGAGGTTAGTAAGCTCCACTTGGTGATCTCCCTTACCTTTAACCTAATAGCCTAAATTAATGGGGCTTTTGTGTCAACGACATATTTTCACCCCAATAATATAGAAATTCTTTAAAGCTAATCATAAAGTAATGTATAGTTTAGGGAAGCAACTTATGATCATTTTGGTAATTGATTATTCTTATGATTAATTGAATAATCAGATAAAAATTGAATTCTGCAGATTTCTCAAGCCTTTTTTTATTCAGTATTCAGAAATACATTAACAGATAAAAATAAACAAATTTCTTTTTAAAATGAAAAAAAAGAAACATTTTATTGCCTAAAATTCAATAACATTTCTACAGTTGATCGTTTGTAATAAAGGCTGCATCTGCAGCTAAAATTATATACTTATAACAACATATGAACAGTTCAGCCTTTTCTGCTCAACTGCACAATATATCTTATATTCCTTTTACAGAGTTTGAACTATACAACTTCAGGAGTTCTAGATGAAACATATTTATAAACATGAGTCTGCATACTCCAGTCAAAGATTAATCGATTGCTAAATTAGTTGACGACTACGTCATTAGTCGATTAATCACTATTAATCCGATTAATCGTTTCAGCTGCAGTGCAGTTATAGTCAAACCATCTCTTCCATCCATCATAATAGAACAGGAAAGGATGACATCCGCAACTCCAGCACCTCTCTGGTTAGAAAGCACCGCGGCTTTCTAACCATGCCACCAGACGGAGGTTTAAGGAGGCGCAGCACAAACAGACGAGGTGGATTAGCAGCGTTTGCAGTCATGAGACTGTCACACAGCAGCAGCCCATTAAAGGACTGACTGCTACCAGAGATGCCCTCCTGCTCACAACAGTCCCATCTACAGAGATACTTGGATGATATGAGTTGTGATATTTAATTTCCCTTTGGAATGAATAAAGTGTCTTTGAATAGAATTTTAATAGCTGTTTTTCAGATTACCAACAACGGTGCCCTTCTGTTATTTATTGGATAAATGTTCTCAAATGGAATGTTGGATTTTTCACATTTCTTTCAGCGTGAGGTTATCCTGCCGCAATAAAAAAGCTAATTACCTTTTGTCAGGAGTGCCAGCAGATCTGCTCCTGCATCTGGTAGCTGTTTTATAAGTGGAGGCCATTAGTAACACCTGTCTTTTCTTCCCAGATTCACCATGACCCGTTCCGTCCCGACCAGTCGCTTCTTTGCCGAGGCGCCTCGTTCCCCTTTTGCTTCCCGACGCCCCAACGCAGGGATGAGATAATAACGCCCAGCAGCCGACGCATGCCGCTACACCACCACCACCTCTGTGGCACCTGGAAACCAACACCCGCCCCTCTGCCCCGCCCCGCCCCCTCCCCCAAGTTGACTCTTTAACCCGACCCAGAAACTATGACGACGCCGGCTCTGCTGCCGCTGTCGGGCCGCAGGATACCCACTCTGTCGCCAGGCGCCTCCTCCTTCACGCACCACAGAGCCACGTTGAGGCTGTCGGAGAAGTTCATCCTCCTCCTCATTCTCAGTGCCTTCATCACCCTATGCTTCGGGGCCTTCTTTTTCCTCCCGGACAACTCCAAGCACAAGCGCTTTGACCTGGGCTTGGAGGATGTGCTCATCCCGCACATCGACTCGCCCAAAGAGGGGAAGCACGGCTCAGGGCAGGTGATAATTCACGGACAGGGAGGACACGACGAGAACAGGCACAGGTGAGTCGAACGGCTTCCCGCTCTGGCTGCTAGCTCTGTGCAAAGTGTTGTGTGATTGGTCAGATGTTTGTTGCCATGCTTTATGCAGAAATGCGCTCGGACAGCAATTTTGATATTTCTTTTCAACACTATACGGCTTTGTATCCGCAGGTGACATGAAAAATGATTAACTGAGGTAATGAGGAATTATGTACACTTGTAAAATTCTTCACAAAATACCTACTGTAACTGTAAATTTTCAGAAGAAATTTTAAAGTGCATCGGTCACACTTGAATCAAGCGTTCTGATGCTGAAAATTAGCAACAGTGCTAAGGTTCGCTTGGTGTCAGCACCGTGGGGTATTACTAGCATGTTGACTAACCATTCATGTGATGTATGGAAAAAGTAGCTCAAATGTTTATATTAGCTGTATGGCTAGCATGACAGCTATCACTGGCATGTAGAGCGACTAGCATGTTGACGTATGTTAAGGAAGAATTTCTAAAATAGTTAACTTTGGAAAAAAGTTTGGCTCTCTCTCTTCCTTAGATCCCAGGTCCTCTCGGCAGGCCACGTGTAGCCACAAGGAAAACAACAATGCGTGTTGACATCACAGAATTACAGAATTTAATCCAATATAAGACAATGCATAAACTTAGAAGTAAGACAATTCACAAACCTACACCAGAAACTGCAGAACAACAGAAACATACATTGATTACCTGAGACAAAAAGATAAAAGAAAAGGCAAAGACGTCTTTGGAGAAGTTGCAAGCGCAAAATCTAATTTGTTACTTCTGTGTAGAAAGTTTTATCCTCTTGTATTTAATTTATTCAAATAAGGCGTACCTTTTCTCCTCCAACCAGGAGCTATCTCTGACCCTCTATCTGAAGCCTAAAACCCCTGCCGTGTTTACAGCCTCTCACAGATGAGTGTGAAAATCTGGTACTTCCACTGTATTGTTTTCTCACAGACAAAAGGCAATTCAAACGATCCTAGCAAACCATCTGCTGTAACTACAGGTAACATAAAGGTCAATAGGCCAGAATAAGTCACTGATTTAAAACCACAATTTAGGCCATTTGAATCAAGACATGTTAAGTTTTAAAACTAGCTTATTTTAAATTTATTTTCTCAACACGTAGGATGTGAGTTATCCCTAGCATGTTGACAAACTCTAACTACAGTTAGTAGTATTTCGGATATCACCATCATGTGAAGTCAGCTAACTCCATGCAGTATGCTAAATCTAGCTAATGTATAAAAAATAGCTAAAATGCTTTATTTAGCTGAAATGCTATTGTTAGCCTGAGGGCTGTCACTAGCATGTTGAGCAACTGGCATGTTGGCACAACCAGTAGGATGTGGGTTATCACCAGCTTGTTGACTAACACTGACTTGGTCCATTCAGTATGCAAACATTAATGTAGAAGCTAAAATGAAATGCTAATGTTAGCATAGTTAGCTTAAATGATGTCAGTAGCGTGTGGGGCATCACAAACATGTGAGCTTACATTCACTTTCTCCATTCACCATACTAAACATGGCTAATATGTAAAAAAATTAGGCAAATGGCTAGTGACTGAGGGCAGTCACTAGCATGTTGAGTGGCTAGCATGATGACTAGCATTGCTTTACTCCATTTAGCATGCAAATCGTGGCCCCAGTAATGGGACTTTTGAACGGTTAATAACTCCTTGATGGAAACTGTAACATCATTGTTCATGGAAGAGGCGGACGTGTGACGCTAGCTCTGGAACGCTTTGTAAGGGAGGAAGTGGGAACCCCCAAGGGTAAGGGGCCGACGTACACAGATCGGGAGGGGATGTCCCCCAGGTGGTCTACGCTGTTGTAAGAAAATGTATGTGCGAATACGAACAACAACTGCCCAGGTTCGGCTAAAGTGTGTAAGGGGCTTTAAAGCTTAAAGCTCAGCCAGGAAAGCGTTTATCACCAGACATACAGGTTTGCTGCGACGGCTGAAAGGTGTGGCGTTGTTGGCAGAAGGATGCACGCTCCACTGAACCTTTCCAGACACGTCAACACAGGTGTTCCCTCCTCCCTCGCCTCTCAGCACATCTGTGCTCTCCTGTGAGCGCTGCCACCTTTTGTGTCTCCTCCGGGTTTTATTGTTCAGGTTCTGAAACAACAGACATTTTATCACCTCGGCCCTGTTCTCAAATCATTTTTTTTCTTCCTGCTGGCAGATCGTGTCGAGGTTTACGAGCTCGCACACTTGTCTGTTTAAAACAGGCTTTAAAATCTGTTGGTTATGAGCTGGATGTTGTTGTTGTTGCATTTGCATGTGTGATTTGGTGTGGCGGAGTCTCTGCTGCTTTGTTGCTGTTCCTCTCTTATAGATGATATTCAGGGTTTTTCCAAATAGCATGTTGTGCTATTTGGAACCCAGAGCCCTGGAGGATGTGCATACACGTCGTCTATCAAGTGTTATTCTTGGAGGAGTAAAATTACTAGTGCAGAGGGTTTTCCTGCAGAAACTAGGGCAGGAATTCTAGTGTGGAATTGCTTGTTTTGTGCATAATTTACCAAAATGCTGTGAAGTTGCAACGGAGGAGATGCCTGCAGATGTCATCCGGAAAAATCTATTGAAATCAGGTTATTTATATAGTGCTGATTCACAACAAACAAGGGCTGAAACGACTAATAGGATTAATGGTGATGAATTGATTATTGAAATGGTAATCGACTAATTCAGTAATCGATTAGTCATTAACTGGAGTGAACAGAATTAGCAGTAATTAAGCCAAAACTTTACAAAAAATGTATACTTTTTCCATTTAAGATGAAACGAAAAACTTATTTTTATAAATATTTTCTACATGGAACTCCTCAAGTAGCAGAGTTTTAGTTTCACCTGGTTCAAATCCTGTAAAAAAAAAAAAAAAAAATAAAAATCTCATATCAAGCACCTTTTGCTGTCCAGTTTTTTAATGGTTTAGTTGATAAAATGACCAACACATCAGTCCTACACTGTACTGATAAGTCATGCAGAAAGGCCTGAGCTTTTCACATGTTGATAAAAATCTGGTTTTAGTTGCAGATGCTTCATTTGTTACAAATAATCAAATGTTCATTAAAGAAATCCTTTGCTATTACATTTAGGCAGTGAAATGCACATTTTTTAATTTAATAAAGGAACAGATTGATTTATTTCCATCTCAATGTATTTCTAATAGAAAAAAGACGATTTGTTAAATGAAAAATCTGCAGAATGGGCCAATTTTCCTTTTATCAGATTAATCAATTATTTTAGAATAATTGATACTTAAGTAACTGTTACTTGCAGGCCTACAACAAAACCATTTTTTGCATAATATCAAGCAGCACTACTAGAGTTATTAGTGTTTATAATGCATTTTGGTGAGAAGTTCCTGTTTTCTGGACGTCCAGTTGCTTGCATCAAGTCGCATCAAACAGTGTGTCAGGAATTCACATCTTGCATGCATATTAATATTCAGCCTATCGAATGGAGTCTCACTACAGTAGATGTCCACCCCTGCAACATGTGATAGTGCCCAAGTGCTGACAGTCACAGAGTGAGCGTCCTAATTGCAGCTTAGAAAGAAAGACATGAGGAAACCGAGGATTTATCGCAACTGATATCATCATTACAGTATTCAAAAGCAATGTTGTCGTTTTATTTTTGAATATTTTGCAGCCCTACTACAATGCCCTGTCTTCTATGTTGAGCTGAGACTCTGGGAGTTCGGTATAATAAAGCTGGAGGATGGTTGGGTCTCTACGGTAATACATGTGGCGTTAGTGTTGTGTTCCGTTTGTTCTTAGACGTTACATTTTTTCCTGTTTCCAGCCGTGAACGCAACAAGATGATCAGCCGAGGTCAGAATCCTGACTGGGAAAAGTCAGAGTCCAGTATCCAGTACGGCTGCCACTCGTATAGAACATAGCGCACAAAACTTTTGTGGCTATTCCACTAATGTCGTAAAAACAAAATTTCGCAATTGCCATTTTTCCGTTCAACAAGAAACGTTATGAAAATCGCATGTAAATAAGTTTGACACGATAAATCATAAAAAAAAACACATGGCTCTATCATCCTTCTGCCACTTCCTGTCGTCGTCTTCAGCTTTTCTGCCGGTAACACCCACTTCAAGGTTTCCCCCAGAAAACTTGTTAACCCTGGTGGTTGGGTGCTACTGCAGTCATTCATACAGCGGCCCGTTGTCTTTTTGAGTTAAAAAATGTTAAGTTGACAGGAAATTTGAAAATATCACTTGATAGTTATGTTATTGGAAGATTGGTGCCTGAACACCAACTATATAAAGTGTTAAATAATGCAAACATTTTAAAAAGACTTTAATGAATAGCAATGTTTAGCCTGGTGAGGGCACAAGAAAAGCCTGGAGGCCCGCCAGGCTTATAATACACTGAGGGAAAACTCTGCAGTTGTTGATCACATGACGGGCGAAATACACTAATTTCAATTTCAAGGATTAGATTGTTGAGTCTCTGACCCCGCCAGCTACCAGTCAACCACTCGGTTACATTGCAAAGCATTGCCTGGACTGCAGTATTTTCTTGAGCTGGACATTTCATGTGTTATGGTTTCCATTATGCATGTAGTTGGACGGCAGGTTTATTTTTAACAAGGGTCTTGATGTAAAGCTTTCTTATTAAGTCTGATCCATAACATTAATCTCATTACGTCCAAAGCTTTTAGAACAGCCACATCCATCAAAGACAGACGTTTAGTTGTGGTGAAGCACAGACTGAGCTGGTAAAAGCAGAAAATTTGATTTATTGTGCCCATTTTTTAAACTGTAATGTCCCTTCGTGTCAACGACATGTTCGGTAGCCATCGACAAGCTTCTGCTATGATTCTGTTTGGTGTTATCAGAAACGGGAGCACTGTTTCAGACTACCATGGATTTAGCTTTTAAACACAGTTTGCAAACTTTTAACCAGGGCTGGTTATAGATTTCCTGTTGGAACACCCACTTGTGTCCAGGTTTCATAAATCTAGCTGCTGATTTAAGGTGAAGTTGAAGAATGGGACTGAATCAGCTCCATCTTTATTCAGAGTGTACTCGCTGAAAAACCTGAAACTTCCCACCAAGCCTGTTGTGTGTGTATGGGTGTATGTGTGTATAGTTAAGCTTTTTTCACACCACTGTACATCAATTAAGGCTAGCTAAAATAATTCTTAATAATGAACTCAGTTGATTTGGTTTGATAGGAGGGACAACAGCACACCATTTAAACCGTCGGCTATCAAAGCACACTGATTTATGGCGCTGCTTTTGCCAGGATTAGGAAGGACAGTTTGGCGACAGTCAGAAATTGGACGGCGTTTGCTTGGTTAGTTGGGATCCTGGCCATTTACTGAACATGGTTTTAAAAAGAGAACTGGACGCTGTAGTAGAATGAAAATGCCCAAGCTTTTTGTTAAAGACTTTAAAAGCACAACTGCACCTCACTCGGTGTCACCGCTTATTGTTAATGACGCTTGACCCAGCCTTTGTTTTTTTGCTGTTGTGATAAATCATCACAGCCCAGGAGACGTGCTGGATTAATCAGGAACATCGAAGCGCCTAAATTTATCATTTAGTTCTAATTTATTTAGTTTGATTTTCGATCTCATTCCTGTTGAGTTTTTTGTTTTTTTGTCATGGTTGATCAGGTGTTTCTGTATTGTAGCAGTAATCAGCCACCTGGTAGCACAGTTAAGACAGGAGTAGATGATTTGATCTTGTATCGGTGATAATCTTAAAGAATCTTTAAGAAAAGCATGATCAAAAGCCAAAGGAGCTAAAACTTGGAGCACAAACAATAATGTTTAGAATTATTGAAGGTTTTAGCATTTAAAACATGCGTCTTATGGTGAAAAGCTTTTTGTCGACACAGCTTGCTTCAGTACATAAATACTCCCCAAGCTGTTTACATTTCCCACATGTTATTTTTTTCCCTGACCTGTAGCAGTCGGGTCAACGCGCTGAGGCTAATGGGTTTCTGTAAGTGGCGTAAAGCCGTGCTTCCAGCCCAAAGAGCGACTCCTCCAACGCTAGCCGAAAACATCATCTTTGAAAAGGATCGTTCCCATAAGTGGCGGTAGAGGAATAACTAAACATTTGACACGCTGAGCCGACTGGAGCACTCGGCAGCGAGAGACGGAGGTCATTAATAACCGCAAAGCTAGCGAACCAGAAAATGGCACTTTGAGTAAACATTCAGTATGAAACAAGCATAATGCTTTGCAAAAGAGCTGCTGAGAGCGTAAGATTATGTTCCAGCTTGAAATTAGCTGTTCTACACAGTTGTTCTGGCCAGATGAAGATCATTCTGTACTCTGGAGCACGACACGTTGTACGAGTACAAGAAACCAGCCAGGAAATATAAACGCACATCAGACACACACCTGTTACCTGCAGACATGGATGCAGCGTCAGTCTGGTTGGCTCTTACCTCCCCATATGACGGTAAAATGATTCATTAGACATGATGTAAATACAGAGTAAGTGATGCAGCCTTTAATTTTATACATGAATGTATGGAAGCAGAGAGCTGACAGTTTCCACATATGCTTTTTGTCTTGCGGTTTTCATGACCATAAGAGATTTAATTTCCCGACGTTTTCTCGAGACGACGAGAAAATTTAGTTCACTTATCTGGAGATGACGTGTGAATTTGTCATTTTCTCGGGATAGGTGAATTTCTCAGGAAATTGATTCGTTATCTTGCGAAAACTTTCAGGAAAGTAACTTAAGAAAACCATAGAATTTAACGTACCTCAAGAAAATGCGGAATTCATTTATCTGAATTTTTGTTTTTAAAATGCGGCTTTAACACGTTCTCTCCCTCATTGTTGCATTTATCAAATTGAAATAATGCTGGCTATTCTAACTGACCTAAAGCAAGAGAAATTTGGTCTTATTCAAGTCCAGACAGTAAATGTAAACTCCTGGTTTTGTTTAATAACCACGGCTGTATTTTTAATTTTAATCTACACCCAGTAGCAGCCTTCCTGCTCAGTCTGGAAAACTGATTGATTTCTAATTAACACTGCACTACACACCCATCATTTATCTGAAAATCAATCAGTCCAGCTGATAAATTTAAATGGAACTTTTTCATTTATTCTCCCAAAAGGAGATAAAAGGTCTGGGAAATCTGGAAACATAACTCTGGATAAAAATGTGAAGGAACTTCACAAACCCAGATGGCTTGAATCACTGAAAATAGCCTTAAACACAAAAATCTTCGGAAGGCTATGAACATATAAGTTCAAAAATATGAAGTGCATCATCCTAACAGCGGTTCAGCTTATTAACGACCAGAGGCAGAAAGCTGTTGACCGTTCTGCTGATGGTGAGGTCGTTTGACGACAGCTGTTCGATAAGTTCACTGAGGGGTCACGAAGAGTCCCTGGGGATAGACGATAAATCCTTTTTATTGAATAATCAAATGTTTAGTTTTTGAAGATTACAGTTTTTATTTTATGTTTTTTTCCCCCACTGACACACTGTCTGTGTGCCCAGGGCGGCCATCTTGTTTGACAAGCCTGTTTTACAGTTTCTATTTATCTGGACATTAAATCTAGGGCAACTCTATGATGGAACATCAGGGCCAGGTACAATTTTATTTATGGGAATAACATCGTAATATTAGGAGTTTAAAGTTGCAATTTTATGAGAACTCCTACAAGAAAAACACCAAAAACTAAAAACGTGGAATGTTTAGCATCTGGTGATGTTATACTTAAGATACAAAATCTTTCAATACATCAGCGTCAACTAATTATCTATAAAAGGACTTTGCAACAAACATGCAAACAACCGTCTACTATGACGAAACAAACTGAGCTGCTCCTTTCAGATCCTGATAGCTAAGCGTTTTCACTCCAAGACTTTTTTCTTCTAATTTTAAAAAGTTTTTTGTTGCTTTTTGCACATCTTTTATCTGCTAATATTATAGCTGTTTTAAAAAAAATTAAAATTCTTGTAACCGGGCCCTAATGCTCCATCGTACAAGAATTGACTATTGAAATAAAAGCTGCTTTTTGAAAATCTCTGTCATTTTGTTTTTAGAAAAAACTTTTTTTTAACTCTATTTAAAATTGTATCTGGCATGAAAACGTCGGCTCTTTTTCCTCAACATGTCTGGTCTCCTCCTGGTCAGATGAGGTCATCAGAGATCTGGCCGCTCCCCGAGGAGGTCAATGCTATTAATAAGATGGATATCCTCTCCTCTTCTACTGTAATATTGTGAAATGAGGAAAAATCCGTTTTGCTGTTTTCGCCGCCAGCTGGAGTTTGAGAACAGCAGAGGAACCAAATGATATGCAGTCGCTTGAGGGTGGCGAGCTTTTCTAAATTTCCAGCTGCGGCAGGAATTTGGCAAACCGGTTTTTTTGTTTTTTCTTCTGTGGTGGAGCTGTCTTGTTTTTTCTAAAGCTGTCGTCACAGCTGTATTTTCTCACTTGCTGCCAAAAAATCCATTCCTGTTATCTCCAACGTTCTTGCTTCCTGTCATTTTACAAACTCGAAATGTACAAAAACGATCACTTTCTCCGTATTAGAAACACATCCTGGCTGTAAAAAGAACACAGTTTACATCTGAACCACTTTGTTTCAAACATACAGTTTTAAATGTTGTTTAGGGACAAGAAGCTGCATTTTACTGCTCAACAAGAATAAAAAAAATATTTAAGCTGCCAACAAAAAATTAAACTGTAATTGTTTTCAAGTTTCCACATATGGGAACGCTACCCCAATAAGTCTTTAGGAATTAGGCGACAAAGCTACTTTTCAGCAAAACCACAAGCAGAAGTAGGAGCTCAGCATGTGATCCGGCCTGGTTTTTGTAAATATGTCGTCTGTGTTTTATGATTTTGCTTTTCTATTCCTGTTTTGTATCACTGTTGATTTGACCCATTCACCCTGGTTCCAGATTTTCAGAGTGATAAAAGCTCACTTCTTGGGCTGGCAGATCTAAAGGACTAGATCTTGTGATGTTATATCACCACGCTATTTCCCTTCAAAGGAAAGTCTATCATCCATTCAATAACGCTTTATTCTGTTGATGAAATCACAAAAAGAAAATTTTCCACACTTGTTAGTAGAGAAGTGAGACGGCAGCCTGAAATCTGAAGTCTGTTTTTTTGGTGGGTGAAATAAAAATAACATGTTTGTTGATGCATAAAGGGGGTTATTTTGTCAAATCTGCTATTTTTGTTTTCAGATTTACCAGGTCTGTTAAAGAACCACCATCTTTCTTTGTGGTTTGTATTTAAAAAACATGGCGTCATATTCCTGGTAAAAACTCTTAGGAGTATGTTGATCAATCACAACAGTATGCATTTATAACCTAAAGGAGCGCATAACTCTGATCATGGGCGTTTCCTTTTGTACGCAGGTCCATGAACGCAGCATGAATAGCGGTAAAATGTGCTCTCTCGGTTTAGCAGGCATATTTGTCAGTTGCGGGCAGTAATTCTTGTGATTGATCTGATTGGCTGTCTTGGATTTGAGTTGAAATTCCATCCAATCAGAATGAGTTGCTGCCACCAAACTGACAAATAAGCCCATTAAGCAGAGAACGAGCACAAGTTACTGGTGAGAGCGTCCAGATGGGTGGAGTTAGCACATTTTACTGCAAACTGTGCTGCGTTCACAGCAAATAAAGGAAAATGCCTTGGATCGGAGCTGTGCACTCTCTGTTAATAAACGCGCTGTTGTGATTGTTTAATTTACTCCTCGGTGTTTTTGGCAGGAATGTGACACCATAAACCCACCTGAAATTGAAATGGGGAAAATAAGACCTCAAAGAAAAGTGAGGATTGGTGGTCAGAACCAGCGAATCGGTGCGTGTCCAGGTTTTATGGTAGTGGACAATGGTTAGAAACAAAAATGATGTTGAATTAACATCTTTGACTTTAAGTTGAATAAATTGATGATGCTGGAGATTAAAAATCGTAAAATTGCCATTCACACCCAAAGTCTTTTTGTAACATTTCCATATTTTTTCTTTAAGTTTGGACCGCCACATGCAAAGTAAGAATAAGTGAGAACCTGCTATGATGCTAAAGCTGCTTTGAAGATATTTTTGATCATAAACAATGAAAGTGTGACTACATAAAGTGGCAGATGGCCTGTTTAAAACACAGATTTCAGAGAAACCATTAACTGAAAAGTCAATTCATTAGAGGGCTATTCTGTATTAAATATGGTAGCATAAGTTATGTTGTGATTGCAAAAAACAACTGAACAGACCTGGTTACCTACAGCTTGTTTAACAAGAATTAGGCTCTAGAGTTGAACTGTTCATATATGATTGAGATTTTATCAAGTTAACATTTGCATTCACTAATAAATATTTAACAAATGTGTCACTCCCCCGGGGTTCTGCTGAGTTCTCCTGCTGAGTGTGTGTGTGGTAGGTCTGTTTTCCAGTGTCATCTGGTCTTTTGAAACTGCTGTGCAATCATTCAAACAGTCGTGTGTGTGTGTGTGTGTGTGTGTGTGTGTGAGGAAGCCCCCTCCAGATTTCTGAAAGTAATTGCAAATTTTGAAAGGCGTAACAGTGTAGAACAAAATGTAATGAATCACTGCTCCGAGTGAAATTGCTTTCCAACCTCAGGCCGCAAAAACACAAAAGGATCAGCTCTGCATGCGTAGCAGTTTGATATTTGTCTAAAATAACAGCTCTATGTATATATTAGTGTGGGTGGAGCTTGTTGAGTAAAACGACTTAACAGCTTGATTGGGACACGCCCAACAACCGATACGGTCCTTCACGTTTCGTACCCGCAAAAAATTAAACGTGCGATTGCGATGATGGATTAAGTATTTATCTCCTCTATATTAAGCAGGGACGCGTGATGATGCGTTGTTTGTCTGTGCTGGTTTTGTTTATCAGGCTGCCTTCTGTTAGTGAGGAAGGTGTGAAACATCACTGGTGTCCATGTGGGGTGGTGCCTTCCTCCTGCTCCCATTTATCATCTCTACGGACTACAGCCCTTTAAAGGCCAGAGAAGAAAAAGAACCGACTGAGCTGCAAGAGTGTGTCATGGTAGCTTCTTAGCGAAAAGACATAGTTCTAAAGAATACAATGGAAAGCAGAGAGGTGGGTTGTTGTTGTTTCATTGTTCATGAAGAAACAAGCTATGGCTACTTGTAGCATGTGTTGTCCTTTGTGTCTTGATTAGAGATGCTCAGGGAAATCAGCTGCTGCCTTTTTCAGCTTGATCAGCTCTGATCGGCGATCGATCACTCAAACTTAAAAAAAATTCAGTCTATGAATTCCCCAACCAGTTGGCCGCTGTGATCTTCTATCATCTGCCTACCTTCATCTCTTTTTATATTGATTTTGTGGCATCTTCCCAACTTCCTTTGACATTTCAATTCATTTGAAAGTCTTTAACTTTTTATGCTCTCAGGAAGGATGAACTTTGACCTTCCAAAATAGTCAAAAAGGTTTAAAATTGTTTTGCCATTGCACAATGCTGTGTGTACAAAGTGTTTGCTGCAGAAACATGTAATCAAATGGACAAATTCTTGGTGCTAACCTTTGAAGTTGCTTAAATAAAGGCTACAGACGCTCTTCATTTAAATGCATTTTGGGATTTAGTGCTTATTTATGAGAAAAAAAAATTGCTCAGCTGCTTGTCAGTGTTGGCATTTTAGGGAAGTTGATGGAATGTTTTCGCTTCATCTCTTTGAAAATACACTGCTCAAAAAAATAAAGGGAACACTCAAATAACACATCCTAGATCTGAATGAATGAAATATTCTCATTGAATACTTTGTTCTGTACAAAGTTGAATGTGCTGACAACAAAATCACACAAAAATCATCAATGGAAATCAAATTTATTAACCAATGGAGGCCTGGATTTGGAGCCACACACACAATTAAAGTGAAATGTTCCCTTTATTTTTTTGAGCAGTATATAATTCAACACCAAAGGCGTCCCAGTTGTTGCCCATATTAATCCAATCAACAGTCTCAGGATGATTCCTGAATGCAATCCTGGAGACGGACAGTAGTGCTGCTGAGTGGTTGGTTGAGATGTACGGGAGCCTTTGGTTGTTCGTTTTGGTGAATTTATACGCTAAAATGCAACATCAGCATTGCTTTTTTTTTTTTTTTTTGGTGTTTTTTTAAGTTCATCTTTATTGCTACTTGTTTTGGTAAATGAAAACATCTTTTGAAAATTATTTATGAATCTTAAATTAAGCTAAACGACATTTGACCAATTGGCTTAAAACTTGAAAGTAAACGTTTCGGTCTTGAACTGGACCGAGGACTTTGATGTTTCTTCACCTCCGTTAGGAAAATAACACTAAGAGCAAATACTGTTAACCCTGCCACGGTCATTTTGATCCCATGAGATTTTTACCCTTTGCGTGGTCTGGCAGGGCCGCACTGATCCCACATGTGATCAGTGCACACGCGTGTGTATGTGTTGTTTTGTGAACTGATGGTCTGACGGAGCAACCCTGCTCCTTATCCACTGTCCAACCATGACATCTGCTGCGCTAAGTAAGTTAGAAGGTTAATAAAGGTCACTCTTTGTCACTGAAGGTATAAATGATAATACTCAACATTTTCTGTTGTAGCCATAAAACTCTTTAACATGCAGGCAACACATTTCTCCAAGTTGTTCAGCTCTCTGTTATTTATTTATTTTCCAAAAACAAAAATTATATCTGAATTCTTTTACACATTTTGGTTAAATAAAAAAATCTGGTTGAAAGGAGGGTTTGTTTGAAGTTTGTGGTTGCAGAAGCAAATGTGCACGAGAATTTTACGTCAGCATCATGCAAAATAGGAGCTGCATGTTGGATGTCATGAGTTTTCTCTGGAATTAATATGCTTATCAATGCTGCGACTAAACTGGCTGGATTCAGGTTTTTTTGTTGCTATGGTAACATGCATGCTTTCTATCGCCACAACCCGCTAAACCTCATTTCCACAACTTATGAAAAACAAACGACTTTCTCATGGATACCCCACCAGGCAGGCGACTGCTGCTGCTTATCCGTTGTCATGGAAAGGGACGAGCAGCAGGTTACATGATGCCACCGGAGACTAAACAGAACTGAGACGCAGGAGGTTTGATGGGATGGGGAAGTGATTACTGCCTGACTGGCCAGACTGGACTGACTAATCAGGAGCTTTGCTGGCTTCATGGTACATTTGTGTACAGTGCCTTGAAACGGCACCCACCCTTTGAGCTTCTTTGCCTTTTTTGTTTTTTTATTAGAATTTATTTTAATTGAGATTTTACATTATAGATTAACACACTTTTGTGTAGTTGGAAAGTGAGCGGGATTCAAGATATTCACTTTATCAATGAAGTGTTGAATAGTGTCCCTAGACGATACTTTTTAGAAGCATCTTTCTTTCTAATTCCAGCTGCAGGTCTTTTGGGTCTTGTTTCTACCAGCTTTGTCAAATATTTGCCTATTGAGTGTTTGTGAGCAGTGATTTTACGGCCTGCCACATATTTGCTAGAGACGCACCGATCCACTTATTTCACTTCCAATAGCGACATCTGAGGTTTAGTGTTGGCCGTTATGACCCGATCCAAAACACAGAGCTGAACTGACTTAAAATGTTTCTTTCGTTTTTTTTTAACCACAAACAGGGGAAAACAACCCAAATTTAATTTGTTCAGTCAGTTCATTAAGGAGTATAACAGCCTATGTAAAAAAAAATAATAATAAAGACAAACAATTCATCACTGTTTTTCTGTATCGGTTCAGAAAGTGCCGATAGAGTTAGCAACTCTAACCATAATGTAAAGTAAATAATAAAGTGTGACTTCCCTCAGGGCACAAATCATAGAGTTGGACTGAATAGATGTGCTCTTACGGATCAGGAATATTGCCACAGATACCCAATCTATATTCCCCCCCAATATCGATACCAGCATGGATATCTGTATCAGATTGGTGCATCAGTTCCTCTGGACTCTGCTTTTGTTTTTGCCTTATGGGCTAATTTTTCTGCATGTTCTGACCAAGTTAGAGATTAAAACTGGTAGCATCAGCTGAGCAGATGCGGTGGCGTTGAGTGTCTATAATTGCAGAACTGCCGCTGGAAGAAGTGTAACAGTTTGCTAGGTTAGCTCAGGTGTGTTAAACTGTGACAAAGTTCGAGAGGCATGAATTATTTAACAAGCTGCCGTACGTGCATCGGCATCAACACCTACGGTGTCAGAACACGCTTTGTATTGCGAATGCTTCCTAAAAATCCCCCACATGCACAAGAGGTCAGCTTTCACGCCTCAATGAACCCACAAGATGGCCATAATTCAGATCTGGGCATCTAAATGCGTTTTGCCCACAGCTCTCTCCCTCAAGGGCAGAGAGGATTTTTATTGGGAGGGAAAAGGAAACCTCCTCGGTTCTAGAGACAATTACACAGCCGCAGTAACTGTCACAATGTTGGCAAAATAACTCAATCAAAGGACCTGAACTAAAGGAGGAATGCTTTCATGCGCACTCTTCATCACAGATGCGCAGCGGTTCGACACGGTGCTGTTTACTGGAAGCACACTCGCAAATCCATCCATTCAATCACACGAGCATGCAGCAACTGCCATCTTGATGCTACAAAATCTGTTTTCCATCAATTAACGTCAGGCACGCCGAGTGGCAGCATGAATATTTATGAGGCGTTTCCAGGACGATGTTGCGTAACTTTGAAGACGTTTATTTTAGACACAGTTGGCCCAACATTGTAAAAAAAAAACAAAAAACCTGATGTTCTCCATGTTGTGCGTCATTAGCGTAAAAGCTTTGTTTTTTTTTTGTCACTTCATTTTCTTTTAGTTTTCTTCAGCAGTCAGTTTACTTGTTTTCTATCTATGTATATGAGGGTGTAAAACCTTTATTTTCATATAAAGATCAAAATTGTTCTCAAGGGCTGGTTGTGCCAGAATGTATTTATACAGCCCATTGACAACCTGTTAAAAATATTAGTAACCAACTGTCTGCATTCAGTAAGTACTTTTTGAAAATAAATAATATTGCTAATCTTTTTACATCAAACAGCCCCTCCAGGACTTAACTTGGAAGAAAAAAACAACAAAAAAATTCCAATCAAAATTTGTGAAGCTAATTTTTAGAAACATTTGCAAAGAAATTTTGCAATATTTCCACATAAGCGTGACGTTAAATGTGACTTTTTCTTACTCGATGTATCAATCACAGACCAACTTCACTTCAAGAACAGCTGAAGAAATACTGCCACCTGCAGGTGGGAGCCAAGTCACTTAGACACAATGTTTTTGATCATTTTTGTATAACATTTACAAAACAAACCCCCTCACAATTATGTATTGGTGTGGGAAATGTGGTGATATGTTGATTCTGCATGAATTTTTGTGAACACAGAATTGCATAAAACTGGAGGGACTGATGGATGTAATTTAGGCTGCATTCACACAAGCCCTGTTTAGTCTGCTTTAAACAAACTCCAGTCCGTTTGCCTAGAAGGTCTGAACACGCAATCAAATTCTGCTGTGGACCAAAAAATTGAACCCTGGTACGCCTATAAACTGAGGTCTTGGTTCGGTTGGAGTCACCTCTGGTGTAGACGCAAGAGGATCAGAGACTGCTCCAACAGCGGGAAGCGTTCTGCGTGAATAAAACCAAAAACAAACGTGTGAGTGTAGCACTAGTGGAAGAAACGACTCGTGGTGTTTTACCAAAGAGAAATCCTACAACCACTAAAATCCGACACCACTCCATTTTCGTTTACAGTTTGTCAAGAAGGAAGTAGAGCTCGTGTCTTCTTCTGAGGTTTCTGTGTTGTTTCCTTCAGTGGCTCTTAATGCAGCTCCATCCATAGGTGAGGGGGTGAACAGCTTTTCCAAAAGGGTTGGGTCGTTTGACACAAAGAGAACGGCAGCAGCTGAAACTGTAACAAATGATGCAATCCAACCAAATCTACCAGACTATTGGGTGTGATAACACCCCTAGAGTCTGGAGTCTAGAGGACCACATTTAAATCTGTTGCAGGCTGGATTTAGCCACCATGGGTCGGGTTTGACGCATGTGGTCAATATTCACCCATCTATCCCTGGCAGAGTTGGGAGCTTTGGTTAACCCACTCTTCCCACAGCGATGTACACTCACCTCTTTTCCTCACAGTTCAGTCCACACACATTTTACAGCCTCACATTGCTACTCCAACCTTTTTTTTTGTCTCCCCAGACTTCTTTTTAAACTATATTTCCAATTGTACTTTTACTGAGACAGATCGTGTTACTGCACTGGTGCCTAGATGTGTGCACAGTGCAGCCTGTGCTTAATGTCAAACCAGTACAGACTCTGAAAGCCTCCAGACACCTGCAGGTTTTCACACTCAGGGTTTCCTCGCTGTGTGAATGTTTTTCACAGGAACAACAAAGAAAGATGGACCTTTTCATGGGAGTCTGTGTAACTCGGGGACTTGGAAACGATTCATGTATTGTACAGTACCAGTGTTAATGATGTAAAGTTAGCATTTGCTGGAGCCGAGCTTTACTGCAGTACATCCTTAAAATCAAAACCATGTGTTTTAAGTAGAGATGGACTGATCTGATGTTTGTATTGGTTCCGATATTGATAAAAATTCTAGATCGGATATCGGTAACAGTGCCAGATCCGTAAAGGCAAATCTATTCGGTCTAATTCTATGCTTTGTGTTCTTGAGCGGTGTCATGCTATATTATCTATTTTGCATTAAATTTAGAATCCCTAATTGCACTTTCTGCACAATTTGGAAGATTTGCAGTTTTTTTACATGTATTACTATACTATTACTATTGTTTCAGTTTATCATTTATTTTACTGTTCTACTTCTAATAGCACAGATTGAAACAAATGAAAGTTGTTTTTACATGTCTGACCAAACTTGTGAAGCTTATTAATGTATCCAAGTGTGCTGCACTCCTGCATAGTTAACAAAACCATGTAATTCAGTTCATGTCTGTGTTTAAAAAATAGAAAAGTTTTTTTCTATTATATTTCAGGAGTTCAATAAACTCCTGCCCTAGTCCTACTTATGTTTTTACGCTGAGCAGTTGTCTGAAGTTCAAGGCAAACACTGGCAGGTTTGTGCCTTAATTTTGATACAACTCTTTGATTGTTTGGCTTATGCAGCTCTGGAAGAAATGAAGAGACCTCTTAAAATGATCAGTTTCTCTGGTTTTACTTTCTACAGGTATATGTTTGAGTAAAATGAACATTGTTCTTTTATTCTGTGAACTCCTGACAGCATGTCTCTGAAATTCCAAGAAAATATTTAGTATTTATTAGCAGAAAAATGAGAAATGGTCAAAATAACGAAAAAGATGCAGTGCTTTCAGACCTCCAATACTGCAAAGAAAACAAGTTAATTTTCATTTAGAAACAACAAAACTAGTGTTTTAACTCAGGAAGAGTTCAGAAATCAATATTTGGTGGAATAAGCACCAGTGAGGTTCAGTGCAGTTCATTTTGTCCAGAGTCGTATGTTCCAGTGCAATTCCATTAAATCAAATGGGATTAAAACATGCAGAAAAATGTCTTTCAGTCAGGATCCCAACCCCTAGTAGAAAACTGTTAAATATATTCTCAACATTCTGCATGTTTGCTCAGATGATTGTTGGTTTTTACAGAAACGCTCTCGCTGTGTGACCGTGAATGAAGCCAGAACATGGAAACACAGTCGGTGGTGTTAGCTTCCTCTGCTCTGACATCACTGCTGGTTTTACAGTTTTAAATAGCAGACAGCTATTCAGGGGAGATGACAGACATTAGAGATGTTAATGCAGGATGACACTCTCTGCTCTTTTTCCTGATTAGCCACAATTTTGATCAGGAACTTATTATGGATGGGCTTTGAGGACCCAGTGAAAACTACATCCTGGTGTTCAACTGTTTTTATAAAGGAGGGAGAAACATTATTTCTATTTTTATAAAACAAGAAGACAAACCAACAGTCCCTACTTATCTGAATCACAGATTTGCCTCAGCAGAAACCTCGTCATGTCGGGCTTTAGTCTCTGGGAAGCATTGTTGTTGTGGCTTCATGGTACCTGTGCCGTTTTGCTTACATTTTTAGCAGAGTTTGTTCGGGATCATAAAAAAAACAACAAAAAAACCAAAGCTCCCCGGACGTTGTCACAGCAACGCTGTCAAGACAGACACGTTTCTGTCTCGGAGGGAACGCTTCGTCTCCCCAATCACTCTGCCTGAGTGCAAGGCTACAAGCTCTCCCCGCTGCCGCAGCGTCTCTTTGAAACGTCCGGCGAGTGCCCTGATTGATGTGAACATGAAGGCATCATTAGGTCTGAGCGTCTACAGCTGCAGCCTCGTATCAAACGGGAATCTGTTTCACCTTGTTTCATAAAAGCGGTGTGTACACCACAGCTTCCCTTACTGCGTGTGCCTGGTTATCACTCTGTGAGACCCTTCTCCCCCTTTTTTTTCTTTTTCTAGATTTGACCAATTTTATACGGAATCAAATTTCATAATTTCTTGCTTTAAAATTAATTTTATACCTGGGGTAAGTTCTTACTCAAGCATATCTGCTCATCATGATGCAGCACTAAAGGCTTATTTCTGTGAGAAGAAAAGGAACAACTTTTACCATCATTGGAAAGTGACAACACAAAGAGTGAACATAATAATGTCTTACTTTCTACCTTAAAAACAATGGGACTAAAGCTGCTTTCACACAGCAGGTGAATTCGACTCAAATCTGATTTTTTTTTTTTGTTTGTTTGCTTGCTTATGTCCAACTTTTTTCTCGACATAAACAAAGATCTCCAACTAGCATTTTCAGAAATCGCCAGGGTTTCCTCATCCGCTTAGAGGTTGAACCTTTCCCAGCTGAGTCCACACAGATCTCAGCAGGTCTTCAGTTCCTGTGTGGGTCACTTGGAAGGTCGTTAAAACATCAACTTACATGTTTGCTTTCAAGTGACTGTGACACCGCAGCTCTGAAGCATTTGTTTTTGCGAAACTATTTTGGACACGGATATAAATTTAGAACTAGGCCAATAGATTTCACTGCTGTTAAGTTGTTGTTGCTGACGTATGTAATGTCAAGACCTATCTATGAGGCAATTAATCATATTTTATTTTTTCTTCAACAAACTAAAGCTTCCAGTCAGAGCCTTTGTGATCATGTGTTTCTGGTACGCCTGTAAACCTGACGCACAATTAACAATGGACCACAAATCTGCTTCTCTTGGGTTTAATTTTTGCTTCCAAAAATGATCTAATTGGACGCTGGAAAAGACCAGTGTTGTGCTAGTAGGAGTTAGCAAAGCTAATCGAGCTATAATGGCATGTCAATGCTAAACATGTAGCAGCTAGCACAGATGTTCCCAACGTTAATGTCGGCGTCCATAGTCCACATTTCTAAAGAAGTTCTATGAAAGATCAGTTGTTCCTGAAATACCTGAAAGTTGAATGAGTATAACGGCACCAACTGAAGGCCAAAAAACCTAAATAACAGATTAGAAACAATGAATATCTTTGTTGTTCGGTTCACATGTGCATTTATTCAGTAATTTAGCATCAAAAAGGGTTTTTGATTTGAACCTGTTGCTTATTTTGTCTCTGTTCAGTTTTTGAATAGCGACTTGGAATGAGATTAATTGTGATGAATTAATTACAGACTCTGGAATTAACTGGATTAAAAAGTTTGAGTTCCTCCACTAGGAGGATGCAAACACATCACAGCAGCTGAGCTGTGAACTTTCATAAAAACACATTTTTGTGAATATCTTGACATTTTTCTTCCATATTCCAACAAAACTCAACAGTGCAAAGTTTTGGAATATTTCTAACAAAAGCAAATAAAAAAACAAACAAAAAACAATAACAACAACAAGCAAACTTCAGTCTCTCCATACATCTTTCTTGGTTAGCATCACAAGTTTTCTCCTCCTGCAGTGACATTTTCTACCACGCAGCACAAAAAAAATAAATAAAGAAATTAATTTTGGACAAACTTAATTTTTTCCCAGACTTAGTAGAAATTTAGTGTCCCTTTCATTTGATGATTTCTATTTGTCTTGAAATAAATAGCAGGAAGGAGACTCTCATAGTAACGGTTGCAGACTTGCACTGGGCAAGTCTCGTTTCTTTTTTAGATAAGAGTTTTCAATCATGAAATGGACCTTTCAGCACCGCTCAGGTTTGTAGCCAGAAAAGTATTTATTTGAAACATTTAGCTCCGAAGCCACAGATTATTAACAGAAGTTACACGGCTTCAAGAGCAGAGAGGAGGAACATGATAAATGACGTCTAAAGCTTCCCCCCTGCCGATCTCCCGGCGTTTATCTGCAGCCGTGTGTTTAAGTCCAGCAAACGGCTCAGAGAGATTCAGAGCCGCTCTTTCCCTCCATGACCTTTAACAGAACCGCACAGCGCCGTCGTCCCGCTGACACCTTTGCCGTGTTTGTTTTTCATTACTGGAGTTGCATCCTCACGGGACGGAGCAAAGTCAACAGCCCCGTGGCGCGGCACCGCCACCCGGAGGCGCAGCCGGGTGCCTCGCCGTCGTGGCGGTGCCCGTTTGGGTTTCATCTGGACTCCTCGTCTTTCCTGGAGCCAACGTGGATCAGTGAGGCTCGGTTTCCCAGGAGGAAGTGATGGTTTTTGGGGCTTTTTTTTTCTTCTTCATAATGATCTGAAGTAAAAGTGTGTGAATTTCATTCTGCTTTGTGCAGCGGTCGATTGCTTCATGGAGCATCTCAACAATCGAAAATGGCAAATAGGAAGTTCTTTATTAAATGTTTATCTCCAGATGCGCTCTTCTTAAAGCCGGAGCACAAAGTGTTTGTTTGTAGAGAACGCAGACAGAGTAATTTCCCACAGGGCCTGAGATTGTACTGAGAGATGAACATGGAAGCTTTTTGCGTTAACATTTGGGTTTCAATCCGATATTAATATTTGTATTTTTCACAATGTTGAAAAAAAAATTGTGGATTGGGTATTGATGCCCAGTCCATAGGAGCAGATCTAGTTGGTCTAATTCTACGCTTTGTGCTCTGAGAGCATTATTTTACTATTTATTATTATATTATATTATTTATTTATTTAATTATATTTAGAATTTCTAATTACACTTTTTGAACCGTTTGAAACGAGGTTTGTAGTTTTTATTTGTTACATTGGACCAAGAAAGTCAACCTTTTGTTTTTGTCAGTTTCTTTAATTTATATTGGCTGTTGTTCTCCTAATATCACTGATTAAACAGATTAAAGTTGTTTTTCCATGTCTGTCCAGGCTTGTGAAACTATCGGTGCATTTAAGTGTGCTGCACTGGTGCAGAGTTGGAAAAACAAATTTGTAATTCAGTATATTTATGTATGTTTAAAAAACAAACATTCCGTTTAGCTCTGCTTTTCCATATCGGATCGGTATTTGCCGATACTAAACCTCAGATATCGGTATCGGAAGTGAAAAAAGTGGATCGGTGCGTCCCCAAACATTTTTTGACAGTAAGTTTATGTTTTTTGGTGTCTTGAAAATGAGGCATTTCAAAATCCTCCCGATCATGAAGTCACATTTGATGGACACTGCGCTTGTTACCTAGCAACTCTAGCTGAGCTCCAGCACATTTGGTCAGCTGGTTTTACTGCTGTCTGCTCTGTACAATGGCTGCTGGAAAAGACAAGTTTTTATGTTGACTTGCCATCCAGAAACCACTTACTGCATTTTTATCGGTTGCGCAGAAGGCTCCACTTCTGCTTTTCTAAGATGTACAATCTGCAAACCCACTTAGTGGCGGTTAGGACTTACCTTCCTGTTTCTCCTTTCCCCACACAGGGAGGAGGAGGAGAGCCTACGCAATAAGATTCGCGCCGACCACGAACGAGCGCTGCAGGAGGCGAAGGAGAAGCTGCGCAAGTCTCGCAAGGAGGTGAAGGCCGAGATCCAGACGGAAAAGGCCAAAATCATCGAGGACCTGAAGAAAAAGGAGGCGGGGCCCAAACCCTTACCGCCCGTCCCCATGCCCAAGGTCGTCGGAGTCAGCGACGGGGAGCCGCCTGAGGCAGACGCCAAGGAAAAGCGGGATAAGATCAGAGAGGTAAGAATGTCTTTGTTGGATTTTGTGGTAATGTGTTAAAGCGATAACCTTCAGCGTTTTACTGGGAGGTTAGTTGGCAGACTGAAGCTTTGGTAGTGAAGAATTGTCGGATGATTATTGTGTTTTAGAGTTTGCTTTTTGGGGGTTTTATAAGAAAAGAAAAGGTGTTGTTGTCATTTGTATTGAGTCTTCCTGGGTCAATACTTTGCAATTTTTCCTCCCTGGTTTTATCTTTCTTTGAAACATGGCTGAAGTTCCGTCAGACTAAACGGAGAATATTTGTGGACATCAATTTTCAGCTTTTTCTGCAGAACTACACCGTTCCTTTATAGCTCTGCCTGTGTCCTGCAGGCTGAACTGCTGCACTAGTTTTAAGTCATTCATGTTTTATCTTATTTCAAGTGCTCAAAGATATTTTGCACTAGAAACTAGACCAGAAATCCTTGGTAAGATTATGTGTTTTGCAGTATATTCTGGAAAATACAGTAGTCAGGAAAACAGAATTGTCTCTGACTGGGGCATAAAACTTGTCAACGTTGGGATAAGTAGGCCCACTCACACTTTTATTTAAAGTTTTTTCCCCATTTATTTCTCTCAGATGAATAACTGGGAAAAAAAAATCATATCTTATCCTTTTTAAATCCTCACATCCACTGAGACTCCTCTCTGGGATTGACGGGCGTCTAATGAACGTTGCTTTCAGAGTGGTGCGGTGCGGTTCAGCCCCAAACCTACGACCCACAGAGCCAGAGCGCATCCGACTGTACGTCGCACGCTTGAATTCCTCCCGTCGCCTGCTGCCCTGTCTCCGAGCCAGCGCCTGGTGAAGGCCGCAGCAGCAGGCCAGACAGACAGTGCATGTGCAGAATGCAGATGGTGCTATCTGGTGCTGCTCTCTTTACACGCGATGCCAGCCCCAGCGTATCTCTCTCCTCTCTGCTCTCCTTCCTTTCCCCCCCATCTCTCTCTCTGTGCAAGTTTCCTCGCATAATTGCCTCGTGTCGTGTCTCATGAAACGGCACTCGGAGTCGGAACGCTCGCTGTGCCGAGGAGCGGGCTCTCTCCTCTCCAGAAACTGCCTTTGTCTCTAAAAGCCTCTTTTGTTCCCTTTCATAATTGCCATGCAGAGAGAATGCCGTACACCCCCAAATGAGAAAGAATGAAGCAGCTGTATGGGCAACAGCGCAGCACAATCCTTCCCCCTTCCTCCCTACCATCCTTTCCTGATTGCCTGGCAAATCCAAGGAGAAAGCCTCATAACACGCAGCAGAAGAGTCTGAGTGAGTGGAATATGGGAGCCGTTCCTCTTTCCTATCCGGGTTGCAGGCTGCTCTTTGGCCCGCATGTTGATCAAGTTCAGGGAGATGATCCAGCATCGATGAGCTCGTCAGCGTCGCATCCAGATAGAAAGCAGTAAATCACTTCCATGGAGCAGAACCTTCCTTTTTAGTTATGTGCATTTTTGGTGGCATTTCATAGCATAATCAGGATGGGGTGCACTGATTTATCAGCTGACCAATTTATCGGCACCGGTGAAGCAGATATTATTCAACAATCTTATCTACCTTAACAAAAATCAACCACAGTCGTCTTCTGCTCTCCTGTGAGAGGCGTTTGACCAGCAGACCCTCCCTCCAGCTCATGTCTGCACGTTTACAGTCGACTGTTGCCAACTAAACAACTTTCTTGCCATATTTAGCAACATTTCAGAGAAATGTTTGACAGCAGCCAAATCAAAACACAACTCTTCAAAACGATTGTAGTGGAATAAATGTAATTATTGACGCTACCAGCTCTATTAACCTGTCGCATTATGAAATATTGTTGGCTCAGAGCTAAAGAAAAAAGAGTGAATTTGCATATTGCTGTTACATTTTAGCATAATTGGGAATTTCTAAAATGAGATTTTATTTGAAAATGTACACTGGATTACAAGTATGAAGAGGCATAACATTATGACCACTCACAGGTTGAGTGAATAACTTTGATTCTTTTGACAATTTTTGGTTGTCCTTTGCTATTTCCTGACCAGAACTGGATAAAACTGGAGTGTTGAAGGACTTGACTCTACGGACACAGTGAGAATTGAGTTTGTTTTGTAGCACTGTGTCCTTTTTATTTCACAACGCTGCTTTAGGAACATCATGTTTTGTGCTTTGCTGCCACATGACAACTATTTCAAAAGCATTTTCCTCTGAACATTTTCTAAAATCCCACTAAATGTTGTGAAAAGCGGCCCAAATTTTCACAGCCCGCCAAAAGCTGTTTTTCTTTTCCAGCCAAATGTGTTCAAAAGCAGCCCATTCTGGCAACACCGTTCACCACAGAAAGTGTCTGCAATTGGCGCCAGAATCAGAGCTGGTTTATTGAACAATCACTGCAAGAATACAAGATCTAGTTTCTAGTGCAAATATATTGGTTTTCTCTTATTTCAAGAATAGTGGCTTATAATTAACTTTTCAGCAAGTTGCAGGAGTTTGTTTTGAATAAAAAAAATATTGATGAAAACATTGTAGTTTTGCTGGCAGCTCATTTCACTTTTAACAAGGCATTTTTCTCATGTTATGAGTGAAATAATCTGCCAGTTGAACTACAACTTTTTATCAATATTGAAGAATTACTGACTTAAAACAAACTCCTGTATTTTGCTTAAAAGTTACTTGTGAGTTAATTTGATCTTATTTAAGTCTGTGTAATAAATCAATAACAATATGTATTGTGGTAAACGCATGATAAATATGATAAATCAGTAATACATCTGATGGGATATTCAATAATTTCCTCGAACTCTGATCCAGAACCCCGTAGCATTCTGGGAGGACGTAGGCAGAGGAGAAAGATTAGCTGCTCACAGCTAGCTATATACGATGAGTGGCATCAACTAACTCACTCACTCTTTGGTTACCTAGCAACAACCTGTTTTCTCATAACTGCTTAAAAATTTAAAAGAGCAGCAAAAGAAGAAAACGAGCAGAAGATCTCGAGAAGAAGATGTGACGAAAAAAAAACAACGGGAAAGTTCACACCACCAGTTTGTGGATCATGTCAGATACGTAAAACAAACAAAAACAATCAATAATTAACTATCGACTGACATGAAATCCTTATATTGTGATACGTTTTTCAAACATATCTTCCAGACCTAGTCTTATTTCAGTTGCTACTTGTTGACAAGCTTAAGGTTCTGTATTGATATTAGCTAGTCATCTTTTAGCTAACATTACCTGCATCCAACAGCTTTACTCAACTCAGTCGGTTAGTTTGGAGGGAAAAACTGAAAAGTTCTTTGCGTTTTGCTGGTTTGCTGCCGTGATTCTAACACAAACCTGCATAGCTCCGCACAGCAGCAGCAGGTCTCCTTCACAGGTGGAAACCCAGCGCGAGCGTCGTAGCACTCATGTTGCGTTTAAAGGCGGCTTGGAAAAACAGGTTACAACATGTTAGCAACGGATTAAACAGTTTTAACTGCTGATAAAAGTGACAGAGGACACAAATATGGGAAGTGTGGAAGCTTCTACTGTATCAAATTGACATAGGAATAACAGAGAGTTGGCCATTCTAAGGTAAAAACCCAGCGCAGACAGTGTTCATGGTTTTTTTTGGGGGGGGGGCTTTTTCCCCCACGGCGCCCCCTTTAGGATGCGCGCCCCACAGTTTGGGAACCTCTGCACTACAGGAACAAAAGGAATCTGGCAGACATACATAAGCTCTATTAAAGGCCTGTTTGTTTCAAAACGGACAATTCACATCACATAATTTGCCAGAGTTAGCCATGAAGGCTAGCTTTCATCTGTAGTCCCTCAAAGTACAATCAATAGAAAAACACATCACAGTGCAATACCACTTTACAAGATCCTTCCCAAAAAAAGAGAATAATAATAAATGAAAGGTTGTTTTTATTTTTTTATTTTATTTTATTTTTTTTACTAAAATGAGTATATTAAGTTACACAATAAAAAGCCACATTGCACAAAAGTTCACCACAATACAGACGACGCATAGAAGCAGAACAAAAGTAAGAATCACATTACTCTCTCTTGGCAGTACAATAAAGCACATTTGGCCTCCAAATGACCCCAGATCTCAATCCAGTTGCGCATCCGCTAATGTGCTGAGCAAACGAGCCGTTTCCATGGAGACCACCCCTGAGCCCACATGTTTAAAGGACTCAGTGCCACATAGCACAGCTCACCTTCAGGAAGCAGCTGGGGTCCGTCCCTCTGTGGGGCCCGGCGATCCCCGTACAACGCCTGGTCGGCATCGTGGGAGACCGAACGGCTCCAACAGCTCCAGAAACACTGAAGTGGTGGAAGAAGAAAAGAAAAAAAAAAACAGTTTACAGCAGCAGTGATCTGATCATCCATCTATAAAACCTTTTGCTAAAAGTTTTAATTTCTCTTCCATTTTGTGGTGATGGAGACTTATTTAGCTTCTGATTGTCACTGCCACTTTGCAGGCTGCTTGTATCGTAGTTATCGTGACAAAACGCTTCATGGCAGCAGACTGTTTTTTTTTTCTTTTTTTTTCTTCTCCTCTCCCGGCTCTTTCGAGCAGCTGTGTTGTGGCTAAGCTGACAGAAAGCAGAGCTTCCCAGCCTTGGGTTTCATTGACCATTTTATTTTGCAGGTGTGCCGCAATTGGGTTCACTTTAGAGGCCTTCTGATTGGTTGGAAAGCACAGATTTCAACAATGGCCTTCTGAAAGCACAGCTTGCCTCTATGAATTTATGAATAATGCTTATTTTATGTTTTTTAAGGAAGCGCCTTCTCCACAAATAATCTGGAGTTGCATTCCACAATAAAATTTGTGAATATGTGATTGTGAAAGCCAAAATAAATCAGACATGTCTGCAATTTTTTCGATTTTCTTTTTGAAGGGGCTGTATTATGTAACATTGACTTTTTTTTTTTTAGCTTTACATCACGTTATAATGTTATTTCCTCATCAAAAACACACCTGGAATGATGCCTAGATTCTTTCATCCATGTTTGAGAAATCCTTTAATCTCCATGGCAACTGAAAACCCCTAAGTGGACCAAGCCTCGCCTTCGAGGACGTAGCTCTTCCTTGGAGCTGCAGTTTCCAAGCTTCACAACTTGGACCTGACAGAGCAGCACTCCTCCACAATTCCCCCATTCAACTCCTACAAACTAGCCAGCTGGAATTGGCAAACACCTAGTAGAACGCCTGATGAGCTCATTCAAGTTATATTGAGCTGGTAAAAATGTTAAAGGGTTAATGGAAGAGCACTATATCAGCAGTTTTTAAAGAGACGGAGGCCCAATTTCAAAGCATTAAATCATGAAGTCATATTTAAAGTCATATTTGATATGTACAGAATATTTATGACAACTGATGGTGCCATAGTAATTTATATCGGTTATAAAATGACACTATGGGCCTGGAAAATGCATAATACTGCCCCTGTAAATAGCTTCATACATGTTTGTGCTTCTCATTTCACTTCTGAATAAATTTTAAGGGTAGCACTCCGCACTAACCCATCTGAACCCAACTTGACCAACTCGATTAGTAATTTATGAATAGTCAGAGGCAGCTTGTGTAGCGATATGGCTGTTTTATGAGAAACCCTCTATGCATAAAAAGATGTGATGGGAACAATTCCTTTGTGGAGCGCTTTTGATCAGGGCTTATCTTCAATTTGCAGTGCTTTATTTTTTTTATGTTCATGTGCTTATGGAAGTGCCAAATCCTGATTAAATATAATTTAGTAAATAAAGAAGTCTTCTTTTCCCAACACAAATTTTAAATGGAACATTTTCACCTTTACAGACCCACTCTGATTAAGTCTGTCTTAGCGAAGTTATTCAGCCTTCCCAAAATTGGCGGGTGATTACGGCTAATTGCAGTGCATAATCGCTGCAAAGGGAAGAGGAAAGGGGAGGTGGGGGGAGAAAAAAAGTCTATAAATGATCCTAGTTGGCTCATCAGGAGGGGGGCGCTCTGTTGGAGCTCCCTGGAGCTTGCCTGTCGATTTGGCTCACCGTTCGCTCAGCTGTGACTTCAGAGCGAGAAAGGCAGAGATTTACAGATTTGCGGCTGGCGCTGGAGCATACGCCGCATCCCCGCAGAGCTATGGACTGTGGCTGCAAAGTCCAGAAAAATCAATGGCCGAAGCGGCCTCATCTCAGCACAGCCTGAAAGGTACTATCCAGAGGTGTCGGTGCATGCGGAGACCACAGTGGTTTCCAATAAAAGAATGAGATATCTGCAGGGAAAGATATCCACATCCTCTCCTTCAGCCCTCACACCAAGCAATCGTCAGTCACTGTTTCCTTTCTGCTTGGGATTCGTAACAATGTTTGACCGACGGCCTGGAACATTACTCCATCCTGGCTCTATTTGTGTGTGTGCAGCTATATTTTCATCCATCATTGTGTCTTTTATTCACTCTTCATTTACGCTTTTCACATCATATTTAGCAATTTCCCTTCTAGTTGTTTGGGCTTTTTACCCTTTTCAGTCATAGATTATTGCTGTGTGGCTCCTTAAAATGTACACTTTTATTGTTCATTGTTTTTCCAGGGGAATACTAAAACAATCTCTTCTCATTTAGTCACTGCAAGGTTCTTTTATTTAGTTGGAGAACATTAAAGGTTTCATCTAGAGACATCCTGTTGTATTAGTCAATTGTCTCACAACTGAGGGATAACAAAATAATAGAAAGTAGGGATCCACGACACATTGGTATTGGCCTTTTTTTTTAACATATCGGTATTAGTCCGATAAATAAAACTAATCTAACATTAACAATCTATTTATTTCTGCTGAACAGATGGGGTGATGAACATAGTCATCAAAGGGCAAATTGCAGTAGAGATGATGCTACTTCCTGTCTGAAGAAGTTAGTCAAAGACTTGGGTGGCCAAGTCCAGTACTCAAGATCCTGCACCTTATGGATGTATCCCTTTGCCAAAGTAGACTCAAAGCCATCGTGACCTGCTCTTGATTAAGAGGAAGTCAATGGATGGTCGGATGAACAATAGTCAACATCAGAAAGCCTAAATGATAAAATAGAGCAGTTTGATTCTAGGGTGTTTAGCACTCTTGCATTAGGCTTCTGGTAAGTTGGGCTGCTCACAAATTAAAGAGGTATAGCCATGGTAGGAATTGGTGTTTGTGGTGGATGGCTGCTTTTTGTTCCCAAAACCTCGGGTACAATATGACTAAAAGTACCAAAGTAGAACGGAGAAGAAGCGAAATGACCAGGATCGAGGAATGTCAAACTCTGCTGTGCTAAACTCTGAGTGAACAACTCACATCCTTCTTGGAAAATAATTTCCTCACATCTCTGTGCTACTTCTGACTTGGTGATAAACATGTCGCTGGTGCTAACAAAAGCTAACTTTGAGTGTTATTCAGTGAGTAACAACTTCTACACCGAAGTGTGTTGTCAGCGGGACTCTGTAGCACTCTTTTCTGATCTTGACTGATCAAAAAAGTGTTGGATTTTTGAATTTCAGACCAACTGCTCATCAGTCCGATTAGGGTGAAAACTGTGATTTTCATCACCAGCTGAATTTCCCAGGCATCTCCATGTTTTTGTCTGAAAGTCTCACTGTATTTGACTCGCCTTAGCCCTTGTTTAGAGCCCATGGATCTTTATTAGAGTATTAAGAAGTAAGAGATGGGCTGTCTTTCACTGGAGAGCTGCTACTTAATCCTTTCTGAGGCTGTAAAACTGGGAGAGTCCTGATTGTCGTTAGTACAGGGCAGACCTAATGAGCTCCACCAATAAGAGCTCAGGTGATTGAGAGAGAGTGACATTGTATCTGGCAGAAGACGGAGTCCCGCTGTGGTGGCGTGTTCCCCCTCTGGGCTCCTGCCTCGGTACAACAGCTCTGTCTCCAAGTCGGCTTTCTCTCTCTCTCCGTTATTAGCCCGATAAAAGGACAAAATATGACTATATTCAGTAGGATTTCTCTTTGGGTAAAATCCCAGCATGCATTTTTGCCATTTTTATAAGTATGTGTGGGGGGGTTTTCTGTAAAATGTGTCAACATTTCTGCACCTGGACCTGCTGAAAAATGTCTTCTTGCTCAAAATGTATAAGGAGGAAACTTTCCCAACATGCCCATACAGTTTTATCAACTAAGGTAAAGTTTTCTCTCTTGACAAGGAAAAGAAAGTCATCTCTTGAATTCTACAACTTCGATAAGTTGTTAGAGGAAAGAGGCACTGCAGGGAACTGGGAGCCTGTGATTGATGGTGGACATCTTCTCTGTTGGGTGTAATGGATCAGGGATTTCAGAGGACGACATTATCACGGTATATCGATTGTCAAGACACTGTGTTCTTAATTTGCTGGAGGAAATCTTAGACGGAGAGAGGGAGACCTTCAGAGTAGTAATGATGATGATAATCGCTCTTTTCAGGCTGGCTTTTTTTTGTGTTTTCAGATTCCACGTTTTGACCTCTTGTTATTGCCGAGTGCAGAGCATAAAGCCATCAAAAGACAATTCACGATGCTGCTCTGACTGAGGCATTCGACAATAGACGTAAAGCTTTTAAAATCCTCTAAAGCGCAAATCATCAATTCATCTGTTTATTTTATAAGGCATATTTTGCTGTTTGGTTTGTTCAGACTCATAGGTCAACATGAAGTGGTTAGCATTACCAGTCTGCCACATTGTTGTGGCCCACAGCTCTTTATATGCCTGATTGATTTTCTTGAAGTTTGGAAGCATTTGTTTCTAGACAGCTCTGTAACGGTTCCTCTACAGCATTTCAATCAGGTTGAGATTTGGACCTCGACTGGATCATTGGAACACATTTGCCTTGTTTTCACTGAGCATGGGTTGGTTGCGTAGGCTGTTTTGTGATCCGGAGTATTGAAGAGAGTGATTCCACCACAAGTTGGACTGTCTCTGGACAGGCAGGGTTGAACCCAAACCTTATGTCATAGTATTGCACCGACAAACATGACGCACTAGGAGGTCTCGCACTTGACGCAAGACCTTTGATTGGCGTTTTTCTGTTCACCAATCAATGGACTTTGTTGGGCGATCTCAGTACTGTAATATTGTACTGAACCTACGAATGAAGGGGGCCTAGGAAACCTGTCCTGTATCAACAGTCAAGCTTTAACTTTCAAATGGGATCACATTTAGCTCACGAAGATGATGCGTGGTTTGGCTCTCTTGGATGTCTTGTACTTTAATCTCCAATTTAGAGTTTCTCTGAGGTTGGCACAGTTGGATGTTGTAAATTTGCCAGAATATCCACTCCTAGGAAGACTGGCAGCAATCCTACTTGTTTCCAACATACAATGTTTCTCACTGTAGAACTGTTTTAATTGTTTGGAAATGCTCTTGTGAACCTCTCCAGATTGAATGTTAGCAACATTTGCTTCTCTTGGCATGCTGTTAAGTCTTGAAAGCTCCAGGATGGCAAACTAACCCACACGTCCTGCTTTTTCACACTTGCAGTCCGCTTATCAAGTGTTTTCATTTGTAGCGTTCTGCTTTTGTATTTTTTTTTTACAGCTTCCCCCTGTTATCTAGAGCAAGGAAAGGCTTTATTTATCCAGTGATTTATTTAAACAGTTTTGAACCAGGGTGGTAATAGATTCTCATTATTTACTCATCACTCAAGAGTTCCAACAAAGATCTCCTTGGAAGAAAAGAATCTGTTTTTAATAAGGACTTTGGCTTAATATTCACTCAGTCATGCCTGGAAGTGGCAGATCTCCCATAACGTTGTTTAATGATGCCAGTAGTTTTTATCAGGCCAAATTTTAATCAGCGTCCAGCTAGAGAAGCCATCAGCAGATTGAATTGAACAGGACAGCGGGTATATATCATGGTGCTTCTTTCATCCAGTTCCAATCCCACATTTGTTCTTCGATTAAAACTGTTCAGAAATGCTAATGTGCTCCAAATATATATATATATATATTTTCCATATTTACTGAGCCTTTAGATTGAGAGCAGCTTGAAACCAGCCAGCACGGACTCCGTCACTGCCTCAATTTCACGGTGAGTCTATTGCTACCCTTTGGTTAAGTGCTCTGAATGTATTTATTGCAAGAAGCAATTCACGTCACTCTCTCGCCACCCCTGTGCATCTTGTGAAAGAGCCTGGCCGCTAAAGCCCAGATAGGAAGCCTCCAGGGGTGAGTCGAAGGGAGATGAGAAAGATGAGGGCAGAGGGGGACGGGGGCTGTAAATCAGTCACAGTGACTCCGGAGGTCAGTCAGAGCGCCACATAACTCCAGCTCAGCTCTTCAGCTCCTCACACATCCAACGGCTTGTCAGATGGATTTTTCTTCCTCCTAATAACCGCCTTGGTTTGCAACTTTTGGTTGGATTTATGAATTTTCCCCGGCCCCGTGGTTATCCATGCTCCATACCCTGTAAACGTGTCTGTATATGAGTGTGCGGCACAAGAGGAATACGTGGGGGTTTAATTCATTGCTGTTCCTTTGGGGAAAGAGGCGGAAAAGCCTAGACTAGCCTTCATTTCCATGTAGCTCTCTGCTTACGCTGAAGTTCTTGCCTGGTTATGCTAAGTGGAGGATTACCTCCTAGTTCTGCTTGAAGTCAGCTGAGATCTCATTCATGCTGAAAATGTGGACATTTCCAGACTGATCTGGATTCAGGTATTGTTGACAATGTGCCTGATCTATAGGGGAAGATCTATTCAGTCTAATTCTATGCTTTGAGCTCTGAGTGACGCCGTGCATTATCATTTATTTTACATTAGGTTTAGAATTTTTTGAACTTTATCCAGTTGTTGAAGTCAAAACAAGGTACATCAAGTATTTGTTGGTGTGTTTGTATTCTGAGGTCAGCATTACATTTTTGTTTTTTAAATGTAAACAAAGCAAATTTTCAAATTTTCATTGATTTGTAAACTGATCACCGATTGGCATTGATCAAGAAAAAATAGTGCAGTTTGTAGAACAAGGCCGATTGATTGGTGCATAGCGACGCTACATAGAGTTTAATGAAAACTTATTGAGAACTAATTTCATAGCTACCTTGAAACATGAAGCTCTTGAACTGTGAATTTTTCTTGCATTGCTAATATTTTACCTCCAATTCAGTCTGCAAGTTTCATTCCTGAAGAATATTTTTAGCAAAAACAATCAGAATGTGCTTAGATTTGGATAAATGCTTTCATGAGATGAAGTGAGGCTACTTTTTTCATCCAGTGCAGCACCATCCATATCTGTGGCTTCTTACTCTTCCAGCTTCATGAACATCACCCGCGTTGGTGATGGAGGAAACTAAATTTCGCTCATCCTGACCTTAATAACATCAGGTCACCCCTGGACTTTAACTTTTCTGCCAGTCAGCTCAGTTGTCCAGCGTTGCTTTATTAGATTTATGCAGGATCTGAAAAATCTTTAAGAAACCCGTCTTTGAAACAAATGCTATATTTAATGTAAAAGTAGGCGTTTCAATAAGCTGTCATTGGTATAACCTTGAATAAAAAAGATACTGCATTTTAAAATGGCAGCAGTTACAGTAGACCCCCAATGTTCGAAGGAGTTGGGGACCACTGCCGTTTTCCTAGTTCAAGCACCAAATACATCTTATTACGCATTAAAACACGGTACCAGCGCTACCACAGAAGCTAACATCTGTAGTCTTCCTCATTTCCACTCTTGGGGCTACAACCAATCAGCGCCAAGGAAAGTAATTGATGCTTCTGGATTGGGTGGTTTGTAAATGACAATAGTATGTCAAGTAGTTTTGCAGATTTCCAAGCTGCCTTTTATATATTTTAGGTAAACTCTACAAATAAATTTGCAAATTTTAAATCCCACAGAAAATTGTTCAAAATATTGAATCTGCAAATCCTGAACCGTGTAAAAGCTTTTGGCTACTATATGGCTTCAAAAATAATTAGTTTTAATTTGTAACATGTATATATTACTGTGTTCTGATTCTGATATGTGGAACAAAGCAAAAATACAGAACCATTACTAAACTGGAACATAACATTTCATCCTTTTGTTCTTTTTTCATTACCTCAAGAGTTTGTTCAGGTGGCTGTCGGCTGCTTAACAGGCAACATCTGTTGGTGGCACAAAACGTCCAGCAACACAATTCTGTTCGTCAAGCGTTCCTGACCATAATCATCTGGTTGGCGGTCAACACTGCAGGGCACTGAATCAACAATCCCTTTTGATCCTTTTATATTCAGAACATTAATGTCTCTGGTTACTCAACTGCAGTTGTGGCTTGTTTTAAAGTGTCCTTGCTTGGCACAACCAAACAAGACATCTCCGATAGGCTGAGCTGTATTACGGTGCTCTGTGCTCAGTCCCTTCAACACACACTTGAAGGCGGAGCTAGGTCCACCCAGGCGTTTTGCACACCTGAATGGTTGCCAAAGGATTTATTAAACATGAATGAAAGAATCAAGACACTTCAAGTATCTTTTTGATGAGGGAAGAACATTATAACATGATGTGTAAAGCTGAAAAACAGTTGATTTCACATAATACTGCCCCTTTAAAGATACTTTCCTAGACATTTTGTTTGGCCCCACAGAAAAATCATCACTAAATTTGGCCAAACTGGGTATTTTGTGGTGAGTTTGAAATTTGATTTGTCTTCTGAAACCATTTTACAATAAATGGAGCAATTTTTGTCCCTTCAGACTTCCTAGTGCCATTCTGCTCTCGCTCAAAATATGTTTCATCAATACAAATACCCTCATTTTTGGCTTCTACCGCTAGGTAGAAATCTGATTAATGCTGGAAGTTTGCCAATATAACCCCCACCCACCCCAAAAAACACATTCATTTTCATAACTTTTTACTGACTTTGCACAAAAAATACATGAGGTAACAGATTGCTGGTGAGTTTTTGAAGGTTCAAACTAATCCAAAAGGTGGAAAAGTTCAATATTAAGACTTGTAGGTTATTCTGTCTTTGTGTCTGCTCTGCTGCCAGCTTCCTGATGAGATTTGGCTCCGATTACAGAACGAGCCGGCCACTTGGGCCGCCTCAAACCAATTTACCCCCCCTCAGCTGTTCCATGTGGCTCCCAAGACGCAGCCACGGCAAGCGGGTGGGCTGTCAGAATCAATCTTACAATATTGTATCTTAATGTCCAATTAGTATGCTGGAGTCCCCTTACTATATAAGCAGTTTGTCAACAGTGCCAAACGCCCAGCTCTGTACTGCTTGTCCTTGGCATATGGGCCAATCAAAATCCGATGACACAGCCAATCAAGCCGCATCAGAGCGAGCCTGTTGGCGTTTTTAAAGTGCCTGCGTCACGCCGTGTGTTGTTTTTTGGATTTATAATCACAGAAAAGCCTAGAGTCTCAGAACACAGTGATGCTCCTCCTGGGCATCGTCTGGTAGTAGCTTGGCTTCGAGCCTGCTCCAAGGAGACTGGCGGGGAAGGGACTGGGTACGCCACGCCCTGCATGGCAGAGGCAGCCTGCAAGGGAAGATGGGAGAACGGAGGGTCTGATCGGCGTAGGCTTGCCGTGTCAGACTCTTCACAGCTCCTGCTACGCTGGAGGCTGGTTCAGATTCTGCTGGCCTACTTATGGCTGCCAGCTCAGACTGACTCTTCTATCTGCAAGAGCTCCTCTGTGTCTATGTAGTCAATGAATTAGCTGAGAAAGGCAGGTCGTTATTATTCTTCACTAGTAAGACGAGGGAAGACGTTTCTTTTTGCTTTTTTGTTGATTTTAGTCCATGGACTTAAAGTCTTAACACAAAAATTTTTGCAGTACTATATTGATAACGATAACAGTGATGGTAGGACGCCATGTCACGAGCGACAAATCATTTGCATGATAAATTAAAACAGCTGAATAATTTCCATTTGCATGATTTGTATGTTTTTCTCTTTCCCGTCTCTTTCATAATTCATTTTACTTAATGTTTCCGTTTTATTTATTTTGGATATTTAAAATGTCTTCCAGTTCCAGTGTTAAATGTTCATTAAAAGTTTATTGGCCCATGAGAATGTGCATTATGCACTTACCATTTCATCACTTCAAAATATTCTCAAAGCAACATTACTGTTGATCCTAATCACGTTTGGGACAATTGATCATCCACCAAACTTTGTTACAAGCCTAATGTTAGGAACTATTTATTACATCTTTTATTGGGTAACTATGGCTGTGACTGTGTGTCACGGCATTTATAGCTCCACAAACACACATACTATAGAAACACTTTTCAATTTGCAATACGTTTCTTTAGGAAACCAGTCACTGCACACAGTCACCATATTTTAAAACACAGCTACTGTATAGAGAAAATATTGAAATAATCAATCCCAACAATAAGGTGAGGTCTTAGACATCATTATTTGAAATTTATTATGACGACAAATCCAAAATTCTTATCCTGAAAAGAAATTTATCACAATAAATAAGCGAGGCGACCTCTATTATTTATTTTGTTTTTAAAATCTCAAATTCCAACTAAATGCAGCCTTTTTGTTGGAGTGCACAATATATCGACATCAGTATCGGCCGATGGTAGTAATTTTTTCATTTCATTTGCATCAATCCCATAAAACAAGGTCAATATTAACCTCCAAGCCTGTTGGTTTTCATAATGAATTAAAATGAGCTCAGTAATTTCCATTTTGATGATTAATGTTTATTGAGGGGCATTTTTGTTTAGAGATATTGTAGCTTATTAGTGGTTTTGGTCGTGTGTAATTCTTTTCCATTTTATTTATTGTTTTTGGTTATTGACTTTTATTTTGGATATTTGTAATAGTGTCCAGATCTGGTGTTTTTGTTTACTGGCCTTCGTGAGGGCAAACCTGGGACCACTTCTTTGTTATTACACATACACATTTGTAAAATATGGAACAAATCGCGTTCCATTTCGGTTTAATACGCGACACTACATTTAACAGTCAAATACGGGACAGTTCCGTATTTTACAGCAGTGGTCCCCAACCCCTGGTCCGTGGACCAATTGGTACCGGGCTGCGCAAGAAATAATTAAATATTTCCGTTTTGTGTATTATTTGAGTCTGGAGGATCTTTTATTTTGAAAATCCTTCAACCGGATTCTCTCACAAGCAGCAAAATGAGTAAGAAACGGATCAGATGTCTTTGGAAAGTTTCTTTGCTAAGGGGAAAAGGCCCAGAGAAGAGACAGGAGGATGGATTTATCAGGTTGTTCCTGATATATCAGGTTGTTCCTGATAAATCAGGAACCGGTAGATGAGTCAAACATTACAAGCCGCTCTGCGTAACATAAGGCTTCATTGCTAATGAGGCAATGAAGCTTCAAGCTGCTTCGCCACGTAGAGAAAAGCAGGCTGTGGATATAAGCAACACTTCGGGTGTTATTGTCTCTCATCACTCCCAGATGGGTCCGTCTCGTTGCAGAGAAACAAGCTCAGGGCTCCCGTTAGTCATCGTGAGTTAAAATTTTCACGAAAGTAAAATGTTCGTTTTTGTTGCGCATCTGTATCTTATTTTGAAGGGATATATAAACGTTACCATAGCGACCAGAGTCAGAGCGTTTGGACAGTGGTCGAGAGGAGATGAGTAGAGCTTGTGAGTCTTAAGTCTGGTTTAGACGGCAAGATTTAAGAATTGTCGGCCGATTCTCCAAACCTCTGTGATCACAGAGCTGATAAAAGTACAACAGGTTCGATCGGTTCCTGTTCAGCCACAAGGCAGGAGCAACACGAACCGATTCCAGTCACAAACATCGCGATTCCAGAAGAAAATCCACAAAACCCCCAACATAGCATACGGGAATTTAGAATGACCAAACACGACTGACGATGTAGAAGCAATAGTGATAGTTTGTGGATTCATTTTAAAAGATAAAAGACGAAACAAAAAGAAAAGGCTGTGGATAAAAGACGACAGGAGCAGCCGCTCTATTTGCTGCACTATGATTTGGAGGTGAGTTATGTTTTTTCATAGTTAACATTTTTAACTGAATAAACATATATAATAATGACCTTTACATATAATAATAAACATTTCCACATATCATCTCCGATATCCACCAGACTCACAGTTGCGTGATATGTCAGCTGTTTGGGATTCACCTCTGTTCTTACGTCACCGCGCTTTCTGATTGGCTGCCTGTCACATTCAGGATGTTGTATTCTGGTTCCCAGTCAGGGAAAACCCCACAGGCTGCGATAAAAGGGCCAAGACAACCCAAACTGGGTATATTCAGGACTTGGTGGGATTTATCTGACAGTTCAGCCCCACATTAATGCAGACAAGTCATTTGTCATTTACAATAAGTCTCTGAATAAATTTTGTTTTTGTTTTTTAAGATCAAAATAAGTAATAAATTCAGACAAGTTTTCTGTTTTCACTCCAGAACAATAAACTTTTAAAAATCTAATCAACATTTACTAATGTCATATTTCAAATGAGGCCTGCACTTGTTGATATGACTATTACTTGCTCTTTTTTCTCTGATTTTATTTAGAAATTCTGTAAATATTAAACTGCCATGGTGAGATATTTTTTTATGTTTCAAATGTAATTTGCACACAAGAGTACAATTACTTCTGTTTAACTGTTAGAAAGAAGTTAAAGTGTTAAAAAATGAAGTTAAGTGAATATTCAATTGCATGATATGCATGCTTCAAATGAACCAAAAGACATGCTTACGATTGCTGAAATTAAAACAAAAAAGTAAATGTAAAACACAGAATGGCTTGCTGAAATGTGTGTAAATATATTGCTGTTCTATGTAAAGAGCGTCCGCCAAGGTCGGCCCCCCTACATTTTTAACACACCAAATCTGGCCCCCTTTGCAAGAAGTTTGGACACCCCTGCTCTAAGATGATGACAATCAAACAGTGCAAATTTGACGTTGTGCTGTGCTGCAGGCGCCATTGTCACTGGTTTGTCATACAACAACATTGCCTTTTATGCTGTTGTGTCCGATATTAAATTTTACAGCTAATATCTGCTGATACCGTACCGATAATATTGTGCATCCCTACAAATTAGGAATGTAATCAGCCTATTACAATAACACATTTTTACTGGACGATAAATTGCCTCCGAAAAATATTGCAACCAACAATAATAATGAAGTTTTAAAACTATTTTCACGTAATACCATCATGAGGATCAACTTTAATTTTGTAAAGAATTCTTAACACTGGGACGGGAGAACATTTTAAATATCTAAAATAACCAAAATAACAGTAATTAAAATGGATTTGGAAGTTTCTGCAACCAAAATCACATCCAAAAAAATACTCAGCTCAGACGCAGAGAAACAGGCAGGTAGAGCAAACTAACAGCTTTGTACTGACTGTTTCTCAAAAAGGTCACTTTTCAACACTACTAAAGAGCAGCATCTCTTTGACGACTGTACAAATGGAAATGATCACACTCATTTTAATTTATGATTCAATTAATTGATTTGTTGATTATTGTGACTGGCCTGGAATAGAATAAATCTGTACCCAACACCCAGTCAAGTTGCTGGATTGAAGAGCTGCGATTCCTCCCACATCAGGACCTTCTGTAACGTTTCCTTGTGCTTGTCGTTTCTGTCAGATGATGAAGCACGCTTGGGACAGCTACAGGCAATACGGATGGGGTCACAACGAGCTGAAGCCCCTCGCTAAGAAAGGACATTCCACAAATATCTTCGGTAAGTCGAACACATAACCCTCTCTCTTCCTCTGCCGTCCGTAACCGTTGGCACTTTGTTGTACGTCACAATCGGATGCACTCATGACTGCACACACACTCTGTTTTAAACAGTTACACACACAGACATTTTTCTTTTCTTTTTATATGTAGAAGTTCACATGAAAATGCTTGCAGCGGGATTTACGTCACTTTAGTCAGTGTGAATGAAGAAGCGTTTGTAGTTTGTTGAATGCTACTTTTGGATTCATAAGTGGTTTTACTTTGAAGGGCATTGCATTTTATGTTAGTCACATGGATGTCAATGTTTTTGTACGTCTCTGATTCTTTCCTATTTCTACACATCCTTGCAAAACTGTCAACATTCTATGTACTAGCCACAAATTTTCATTGCATATTATGTGATGAAGCAACATGAAGTATAGAAATGCAGTAAAATGTATATTTTTTTGCCATATAAAGTGGGTACATGTTTTTTTATTATTTTTTTAATAATTTTAGATTGTTTTTTCCTGGTCTTTAATAACATTGCATTTGCATTGTTTTTTGGGTGTGTGTGGTAGATAAAGCTGACAGTCATCAGCACATACATAGACAGGAATTCTGTGTTTTCTATAGCAAAGAGGCAACAGAAGATAAAGCAGAGCCCTAAAAAATGTGGTTAATTAAAAACCACATTTGAAGGTGTTTTGTTAAAATGTCACCCTAAAAATTTAAAATGTGCCCTTTTCCACTGGTATCCAATTAAAAATATGTCTTGACTTGAAAATTACGCTTTTGACCCCATCTGAGGTTCAGATTCATTGTAGAGGGAAGAAGGGGAGCAGAAATTTCAGTCTTCTTTGATATTTCAGTTGCAACTTTACTTTGTGTTGTTCTAGTACATAAAACATCAGCAAAATGTATCTATTTGTGACAGAAATAAAAAAAAACAAAGAAGTGAACAGGTTTAAGGAGTGAGGCTAAATCAGCTTTGAGGTGGATACAAGCCGCATATCAAATTACATCCTTTCAAATATTCATAAATGGAACGGACAATCAGTGATTATTATGAGCAGTTGTTGTCTTAAACAGTGACTATTTCACACAGGACTAATATTTTTATCTGGAGACCCACTCTGTTTGCGGTGACCTGGCAAGGTCTCTGTCACCAGAGGTTTCCTGTTTGATGAGAAATCGCTGCTAGCAGAGCTCCTTTTCCCACTGAGGGGTCAATCCAATACAGCCTCTCATGTCTGAGGTTTGAAGTTCAGATGCTGTTTTCTGTTATCCTCCCCTGCAGCTGTGCTCCTGTGATGATACAAATCACAAAACCTGAAGTGGGAAGGAGAGATTTGTTTTCTACTTTTTGAAAAAAGAATGGGAATAAAAGTATAAAACTATGACAAGAGCGGTGGCTTTTATGGCAGTCTTTTATGTAAAGACACTTCAAACAGAAAAATAAAACTTATTTACAAGCTTGAGTGAAGCAAAAAGAAGGACCTTGAAGTTCAAGTGAGACTCTTAACAGTGTGTGCACTATTTGGTGTTTCCAATCAAAGTCTGATAAATCCAGTCGGGTCACACCAGGTATTAGTTGACTGGTAGCGCCCTCGTCATTAGGGTTGTCAGTATAATCTATGTCTGTCTGTCTGTCTATAAATGATATTAGAAAAATGAAAAGATAATCATTTGCGTGAAAATCCACACAAACTGACTTTTATACATTTGCCAACATGGCAAGTACTACGAGAAAACGTGACCCTCGTTAGCTGATAAAGCTAACACAAAGGCGTTCAGACGTATTTTCTATACAAACCAGGATGCCACATGCTAGCTGTGCTAACGCTTCAAGCTAACGCTACGCTAAGTCTGTAAAGCCTCTCTGTCCGCAACAATGAGCCAGTAAACGTCCTGGTTGACGTAAGCTAACGCTATCTGTTTAAATATTAGCTTCGTGAACAGTCCAGCCGTTGTTCTGCCGGTCCAATCCAGACTACAAAGTTCAGAACCACGCAACATTCTGTTCTTCTGTGGGACGAATTAACACAGGAAAATGTTAACCAATCAAGAAAATATTCAGCAAAACTTCCAGAAAGACAGAAATTGTACAGCGCTGCTGCTGAATACACCTGCATGGACCAAATCCTCGCTTACACTGTAAAAAATACTTTTGGTATCTTCTCCGTATTTGTTTTTGAAATGCACCTTATTTAAATCTAGAATGATCCTTTCTGTCAGTAGGAAAATGTGTTTATCATCATCTTCAAATTCATAAGCAAATGGAAGCATACGCTAAAGTCATAAGGTATAATAAGACACAATGATTGCACAAGTGAGTCACACTTCCATAAAGGATATTAGAATAAAATGTGACATGGGCTCTAATGACCCACATTGGAGAAATTCAAGTGTAAGAGAAAGCGAGATTAATGTAAATGGAATCATGCAAATACTACGGTAAAGAAAAAACTAATGAAAGACTTTAAATTTATTTTTTCCAGATTTTTTTCTGTATCTCTCTATTTCTCTAATTTTAAGACCATTTTGATGACTTGCTCCTTTATCTGAAAAGTGTTGCCCTTCTGATAATTTTATTTCATTTTGGTTTTGAGTTGCAATCTTCTTTTTTCTAGTTTTTTTTCAGTGAGTGCTCAGTAATTATTCATATTGGGAGCAGAGGCGACGTCACACTGTGTGACAGAGCACAGTGAACTGTGAAAGTGGGGTTTTGTAATGTAAATCACAAAGTTGATTTTACGGTTTTGCACCTGGCCTTCCTGTTGTTTCATGAAACTCTTGCTCTCTTCCTTATCATGTATCAAACACAATTGGCTCCTTACATCTCCTTGATTTTGCAGATTTCGTGACTAAATGCTTCACTGATGCTGAAAATGAGTTTGAGTCATCTTTCTTCATGTTGTCAGTTCAAGCAGTTAGTACCCGTATGAGTTGCATTCAGTTTGTTTTTATGACTTTCTGTAAATAGTCACGAGTCAGGGTGGTCAAACTAATCCTGGTCATTAGTCAATTTCTTGGTGCGAATCACGTCTTTGTTCTGTTCGGTGAATAAATGTGTTTTCTGGTGCTTGATATTTGTCTAAATGAGCACCAGCTGAACTAAAGTTTATTCATCAAGTGGAATTCAAATACACCTGTTGGATCTGTGGCTCTAAATGCTTGTCTTTTTTCTGTGGATTGGATCAGTGCATCTAGAAAGTATTTAAATCCAAACTCCAAATTGTCTTAAGTTAATCTTTTTCCTCAAAATTTCTTGCAGAATAAAAAGTAACAAAATATGGAAACACTGAAGCACCGTGAATACTTCCCGGACACGTTGTATTACTACCAGGGCATTACTCACTGCTTATTACTGTTTGTTTTTGCACATTAGTCTAGACCTTCCAAATTTTGTGTGTATATTTGGGTCCAATTTAGCAGACTGTTTATAGCGGCGTGTGAATGCAGCGTCATGATGCCTTTGTGTCAAATTGGAATGTTTCGCCCGCTAAATTGGCTGCAGGCATCTATGTTGCTTTTATGAGCTGCTGCTAAATGCTAGATGGATGTGTTCTTGTGTGAGTCTTTGCATTTATTGGTTTTCCTGTCGGTTTCGCTGCTCGTCTGGAGCGTGTCCTGTTTTCTTTCCTAATGTGTCTAAAAGAGGTTTTTTTTTGTTTTTGTTTTCCATACTTGCTGCTGATGGGGGGATTTGCTGGTAATTACTCACAGGTTGGGTCGCGAAGGCAGAGGGCAATGAGTAAAGCGTTACACTCATCGCAGAACCCACTTCCAATACTGATGAGCGATGACCTGCCTGCTGTCAGATAGTGGCCGTATTGATTGGGTGTGTGTGGTTGGGTTTGAAATAGTAGAACAAGGAGACGGAGGGATACATTTTAGATGCAACAATGACTAATTCTGACAGAGCGGCAGCTAGCCCCGCTATTTGTAAAACGCATTTTATAAAACTCATTTCAGTATGTGTTGCAACATAGAATTAGATTGAATGTCAAAGCTCGTTGCAAGCTTTTGTCTAATATAACGTTACAATTTTATATCTAGAAACTTAAACCTTAAGAAGAATAACGGGGCAAATATTTTTTTTTAAACCTATTTTTATCCTTTTGTGCATTTTTAGTGCAATATATGTTATAACAGAGTTGGTTTAATAGTTTTTTCAAGTTAATTTAGCAATTTTTATAAGTAAAAACAAGCAATAAGAATACAAATAATGGGTCAAAGATGGTTTTGAAACCTATTTTCATCCTTTTGCACATTTTTTGTGCAATGTGTTACAACATACTGTTGCAAGCCTTATTCTAGTTTAACTTTTTTTTTTTACATAAAACATAAATCCTAAGTCGAAAAAAAAAGTATATATATATATCTTCTTTTTCAACAGACATAAATGCACTGAATAAATGTATGTGATAACTCTGCACCAGTACAGCACATCTAAATACACCAATTTAAAACAAATTAAAATTATTCAGTCAGTCCAATTAGGAGAGTAACAGCCAATGTAAAATATATTATAAAGAAACGGAAACTGACAAAAACAAACTGCAACAAACCTTTAAATGGCTTAGAAAGTGGAATTAGGAATTCCAACTTTAATGTTAAATAAATGATACAATATGAATAGATCTGCCCTTATCTATCAGGCACATTGTCACCGATACCCAATCTAGAATTTCTGTCGATATCAAGACCGATACAGATATCAACATCAGATTGGTGAATCTCTACAAAAAAATTTTTGTAATTTTTTTTATTAGATTAAGGAGTAGTTCCTCTATCAACAATATTCTGCATTGAGATTTTCTCGTATTTCTTATAGTTTTGTAAATGAAAGAAATTTGAAACGACAGGTCAGACTTAAGAAAATTGAAGCTCTGAATTGACGAGGAAAACCCTAACCAGTGTCTTTAAATGGTAAACAAACTCGACTCGTATTGCTCTGGAATCAAACTCAGCACTTCTCTTCCCTTTAAGATCTGGTCATACGTAGTTATTTATTATTATTATTATTATTATTATTTACTTTTACAGAACAGCGTTTCCTGCCGATGGGCAACCAGTCCTCCTCCTTGACTCGAGCTTTACAAACCGCCTCGATGCAGTTATTATGAAGAAAAATGTGCGGCGGGTTCACCGCTGGCCTGGCTGTTTAGCCTTTATCTGTCCAGAGAGAAAAGGAGAGGCCAGGATGGTAACAAGAGGGCTTTAGATCTCATTGCAACCCTGGGCTCAGATAACCTTGAGTTCACTGCCTGGTCCTGATTTGTTTTCTCTTTCCGCAGCTGCTCTGCGGAGAATACAGAGTGCAGATATTGAGCAGAGATACTAACAGTGGCTTTATCTCGGGGCTACATGGTTCAAGCAAAGATGACTCATGCTCTTGTAGAGGAAGTATAGTATGAAACGGGTTAAGACAGTCGCACTAACCCTCAAAAGGCATATGAGTAGGGACGGACGGTGTGTACGGTCGGAGCCAAGCAGACCCAAATACTCTTCTAACAGAAAATGGTGCAACTATTCATACACAATATTCACATGGAATTATACTTTCAAATGTCCTGATTTAATTGATATGAAATTAACATTTATGTTTGCCCTGTAAGATTAAAGGTTAAATATAGACAATCCCAACAGGCCTGTCACAATTTAACTTTTATTTAAGTGGGATAAACTGTCCCAGTGTGATATTGCGATAATATTGTTGTTTTGAGACCATTTTGGAGTAACGTAATGAAGACAGCATAACGGTGCAAGAACACCTTCGCCTGCCAGATTAACAGATTTTACTGGATGATGAATTGTCCCAGTAATTGTTCCAGTAAACCATAACGTTATTGTTTTGATTCCGTCTCAAAGACGAACAAACTTTAATTTTGATTATTAGAACTCCGCACTGAAACTGGAAAACATTTTAAGTGTCCAAAACCAAAAATCAAGAAATAGAAAAGAAATAAAAAACCACACTCAATCGAAACCATGAATGAAATGGACTGACAGCTGCCCTGAAAATTACCCTTCAAAGAAATATTCGTCAGAATGTAAATTAATGAGCTCAATTTACTTTATGATGCAGTTAATTGATTAATTGCTTATCACTACAGGCTTAAATCCCAATGCATTTTTCTGTCGTTTGGATTCTACAACATCTTGAGCTTGATCTTGTCGGTTCACAGGATGTGGCTCTTTTTTATTTTATCTTTCAAGTTGTTTTTTTTCTGCAGAATTCATTTTGACTTCTGCAGACCTTATTGAAGTGGATCAAACCTTGTCTCCTAAAACACGTGGGAATTCTCTGGTGATCTGGATACGTGTCCTCCATACTTTCCCCAACGTTTTTTTTTTTGTTTGTTTTTTGTTGTTGTTGTTTTATTGGATTTGCAGAAAGCTCACTGCCTGTTTAATCTAAACTTGCTGCTGGTGACTGTTGCACATCTCAGACTCCTGGCTTTCTCCCACCGGTAGTGTAACAGGCTCACGGTAACTGATATATCTCTGAGCACCTCCGGCATGTAAGAGGTGGACGGTTGGAGATGATGCAAACTGGGATGCGTTTCTGGACACCTGACTTCCCCGTCAGCTCAGCACTTGGAGTAGCTTAACTTATTATTCATGACGGCTGCCTCATCCATTACGAGATTGCTTTGGTAGTTGAAGACATATCATGCCTGTACTCTGGTTTAATTAACACACGGTGAGGTGAAAAGACAACTCTGCGCATTTCAAATTTATTTTCCTTGTTTTATTGCTTAAAATTTGTATTAAGCTTCCTCTTCAATGGAGCTTAATAGTATGTCCCTCAAATGTCTAGGGATATGTGCATCAAAACAGTAGTTTTAGTTCTTGTTTGTAGACCTGCATTAGTAACGCCTTGTACTAAATCAAGCAGTTAGAAAGATTAAGTCCTTGATTTAGTAGATAACTTGAAGATAACTATTCTCCACAATCCATATCTGTTAACGATACGGTAGACGGGATTAGGGAATACCGCTGCCCACAAATAGCTAATATATGGAACCCCTCTGAAAGCTGCCTATTTATTAATTGTTCAAACACTAAATATAGCCTAGTATGCATTCATAAAGTGACAACCGTCTTGGCACTCTTCCTTATCTTCACTCTTGTGAGTACAGCCAATCAACTCCAAGGAAACGATATACATCTTCTATACTGGCTTCTTTGCGTACGCCAGCCAATAGCATGTCAAGTACCATTGTGCCCAGTAGGATGTTGGGTGTAGACCCCCCCCCACACACAAGTTTCACATTGTGCCCCAGTTAAGAGTTCAGGCAGGATTAGTTGTTAGTGAAGATAAAGGTCACTTTTATTCTACTGCCAGCCAAACTGTCAAATTTCATTCCTGGTTGGTTGTAGGAAACGCTGAACTCATCTGTGAATTCAGTTGTTAGCACATTTTTGTGCTTGGATAGTTTCTCCCCTACATTGTCAAGGCAAATGCCAGAGTGTGAATCATCCATTTCCTGGATTTCTTGCTTTTTAAAGTTTTTTGGGGGGTTTATTCTTTGGTTGTGTGATTGATTGGACTTAATGACATTCCATGTCCTTAGAGCCAGATCATAATGTCAGGAGTCGACGTGTCTTTCACCTGCCTTCGGTGAAGAGGCCTACTGTTGCCTCTTCAGACAAAACCAGACCAAGTCAAGGATCAAAGCCTTGATGATGAGGTGCTTCACAACAAAAAGAAGAGCCCGAGGCCTAAAACTCGGCCGACATAGCCCCCAGTGCCAAAGCGGTGCTTCAATCACCTTGTTGTAGAGGTGATTCTGCAGAGAGGAGTGCCAGCTTCTCTAAGGCCCCGTTTACACGAGACCACTCTTCAGTTCAGCTGTAACATTTTTGTTGCGATCCGGAGGCCCGTTTACACGACATCAGCGACCAGAGTCTCTCACGCCGTCACTTTTAAACCAGGTCTGAGTGAAACTTTTCTGTAAAAACCACTTCGAAGATGTGAAGTCCTCCTCTGGTGTGAAAACGCACGTCTGTAGGGTTTATTCTACTCATCCATGGGCAGATAAAAACAAAAACGATGGCTTTTACGCCGGAGTTTCAAGCGTCTGCCTAAATAAACCTTCCTTATTTTATTTGTAAGTAGTTCTTTAAATGTCCTGTGAGATGATATACTTACCCATGTATCAATAACAACTGGAACTTTCAATATCCAGCAAGTTATTTTCGAAATATACCGTCTATTAAACGAGTGCCTCCCGGATTAATTACGCTCTCTGCAGCTGCAGCTGTGAAGTTGCCGTTTTAACCCGATACTTGCTGGAAAGTGCAACGTCTCCCCTTTCAGAAACCGTTGGAATTTTTCAGATGGCGCTACGTGTGGCGGAATTACGGTACTGCAATTTTGGATGTGATGCCGGCGACGCGTCCCCGTATAAAAGGGTTAATCTGTTCAGTTTATAACAACTCTTGATGAGGAACATATGTGTTACATGAGCACTTTGTTTGCAATGATATGGAAGCTAAGGGTCAAAATTGCATGCATGTTGTTGACATGCTAAAAATCACACCGCCATCTAGTGGCCTGGCATGACAACTACAGTTGACTCGAGGTGTATTGGCAATGTTGTGTAAAGGTGGAACTTTCTCCAACTCAACATCCAAAAATACCGTCAGTTTCGGGCAACGGTCTCCCATAGCTCCCTTCTGGAAATGTGAACATTCCCTCTTCAGGTCAAATCTCGACCATAACTTGAACTTTAACTTACCGCTTTGTTCACAAGCGATGGTGGAACGGAGGAAGGCATCAGGGCCTCATGCGTCGTAATGCAGACGCTGCTCCTCTCTCAGCCGTTTCCTTCTTTTATTTTGGCTTTTCCAGTTAACACCACAGGATTATCTAGTAAATAATTCACTCACAGCTTCGCCCATGCCGGCCAACTTAGCCTAAGCTTTGCATTTGAACCTTAATTACCCCCGCACCAGCGCCCTGCTGCTTGGTCTTGGCTCTTTGTCCAGTTGTTTGGCTCATGGCTGAACTGTGCTGGAACATGCTGTTTGCTACAATACAGCTTATTAATACAGCTACTCTGCCAGTTTAATGGGGGGAGCACCAGTATGTGTATTTCATTGTATTAAAGGCCATTCCCTCCTGATTTCTAAACCCAGATATAATTCAGTTCTACATATTATTAAAAACATACCAGCCATTGTTTTTTTTTTTTCTTTTTATCCCTATGTTTTCCTATGTTCCTTTAGAAAATTGTAGTTTCGCCTCGTGTTTGCTACCTGCCGGATCATGAGGTATGCATCCGCCTCCAGATCTAATCTACCATTATAAAAACACATTTGCGATTAATGGCATAATTACGTTAGTTAGGGTCTACTAAATAAAAGGGGAACACGCTCGCGTGAAAATGACAACACACTGACATAGCTGATGTCTTAATCGCCGTGGCAGTAGGAGGGTTGGAAGAAAATGAAGGTTTGACTAATGATCACTTCATAATGACAGCCGGAGGCAGCAAAGCGGCTTCCTGTGTAGGCGAGGGAGAAACGGGGTGACGCTGGGAAGCAGAGATCATGGTTTCAGGGGAGAACACAAGAGACGAGCGCGGCTTGCCTCTCATTAAGCTCCATCCTTCTCAGTTTCCTCCACCATCCGGCTGGAGCTGTCCAGCAAAAATACCGACGGCTTAAAGTGGAGCGCAAGTTGAGGCGTCGGAGGTTTAGACTCCTCACAGTAGCTTCAAAATTGTGCTCCTGAAACAGTTTATCTTTGATGTTTCTCCTATTTTTATGTTATATACTAGAAAGTTCCTTTTATTAGAAGAGTTTCTGCAATCTGAGGAACTTGGTGGAGTTTTGAATTTGGCATTTTTCCAGTTCTGGATAGCTATGAAAAAGGAAATTCACTTGAGTTTAATTCAGTAATACAATACATCAATAAAAATGTGTTAAAATAGACACATGATTAATATCAATAGACAATATGCCTGGTACAATTTTCAGTAATTTCACTGAACTCTGTTTCAGAACCGCTCAGCATCCTGGGGGACGTAGGCAGAGGAAAAGGCTTTAGCGAGCTAGAACGGGTTTACCCGCTCTTTGGTTACCTAGCAACAACTCGTTGAGTAACTGTCGCAGCAGCAGCTTCAGGTTTTGCCACCAGGCCTCATAACTGCTTAAAAATAAAAAATAATGTCAAGTGAAAATTGGATAAAACAGGAAAAGTCACGTCACCAGTTTGTGTTTTAGATATTTAAAGCAAACGACAAAAACTCGAATCAATAATTATATCGACTTATGAAATGCTCAAATTGTGATAAGTTTTTCAGCCCTGTCATCCAGCTCTAGTGTTGTTTTACTTTAAGTATTATTTGTTAAAGAAAACAAGGCCTTGACTTAAAACGAGAGCAAAATCATATTAAATTAGCGATTTATCGACCTTCTTTCAAGGTCCAAATTTATCACCTTGAAATGATCTACTGTAAATCCATTCTTATTTATAGGGCTTGGCAATATGGACTTGAAGTTTTATAATATTTTGTGGTCCGAGTGTGATAACAATAAAATTAACAATGAGACAAGGAGCAATTATAGCCCCACAAACACAAATACAGCTCTTGAAAAAACATATTTGTAACTCTCTTCTTTAGGACACCAGTCACACAGGGAAGTATGATTTGTATCACTTAATCATATTTTCAAATGTATTATTTGTTGATGCTCCTATTGAACTGTTGAAAAAATTGTAAAAGTAACAATCTCAACACAGTTATGGGTTTTTAAAATATGTTTCTAATATTAATTGGAATTTATTGTGACGATAAATCAATATTCGTACAAGAAATTTATAGCGATAGATGATGCGATAAATGATGCGATAAATGGCCTCTCCTACCTCTCCGCTGCATTTTTGTCAAATTCTGACATGTTCAGAATGTATTTATTGTAGTTGCATTTCTGTGATTCATGTCTAAATTGTCTATTTTCAGTTTAATATACAAATAACTTGGTCTTACAAAAAAGTACATTTATATCATACTTGTCAGTCTTTAGAGATTTGGCGGTTAGTTTCCTTCTACTCTAGGTGGTGCTTCCTTACCACCTGCTTGCAGATTAAACTTTTAGTAGGCCTGCAGTGGCCAAATTAGACAGCAGGAAGTTTGAGGATTCTCCTGCTGTGCAGGGCAGCGGGGTCGTCCAAAAACTCTCCCAAACAGCAGAGAAAGGAGGGCGAGGTTTTATTGTTTTAGGGATAAAAGTTGTGCTCATTTCTGTTATCCACCAGCTTCAGATGCACCATATCTCACATTGGTTTCATTATCTCAGTATCAGCAGGTGGAATATTGCATTCACAAGCAGCTGCTGTTTCAACTGTAATGCTTTCACATTTTGCAGATCTGTATATTTTATATGTACAGTTAATTTCCACAGCAGGTGTTTTTCTTTATGAGATGCTAAAGCCAATTGAGTGTAGTGGTGACATTATGTACGTAAACAGTCAAACATTTGTGTTGATTTATAATCGACGTTGAGTCAAAAGAGTGTCAGTGCAAACTGACACTCTCTTTGTTGCAGAGAGTGTTGCAGTAAAACTTTGCCTGAAGTCCTGCAGCCCTGCTACTGTGTGGCAGGTGAAGAGATTTCCTCAAAATGAAAGAATGAATGAATATAACTATCTATTTTGTGTTAAGCACAGAATAAATACAGGCTTTCTCTTATTGCAGTTCAGTGCGGTATTGATGTACTTGCCACATTTTGTGCAGTCCTACTTTAAGTCCTATCACTGTTAATGCTGCTTTTGTTTTGTTTTTTGTTGGGTATTTGTTTTATAAAATTAAACATAGGTAATATTCTACCTTATATTTAAATCCACCAATTAAATAGTTGTCTAACCTCCAGTTCTTTTATTTTTGTAAAGTTCTTTCTAGGTCCCATTTTTTAAAATGGGACTTGGGCAATTATGCTATCAGGCTGACCATATGTAGTTTGTTTATTTATTTATTTATTTTTCCTGACATGACTTTTCGGTCGGGCAAAAGTTTTAGTTGCACGCAGATATCTTGATTGTAGTGTTTGACCTGTTGAGGCTACTGCTAAGTGGATGCTAATATGTTTTGCTAGCAAACTAGCTAGCTAGCTTTTTTGCAGCTGTCATAATAATAAGTAGAAATTTCTTGCCAGTTGGTTCGTTTTCACCGCTGGCTGTCCTCTGTCGCCAACCCATGTGATGCTAGGCACCATGAGCTGTGGGGGGGGGGGGAAACACAAAACTGCTGCCAAGAGCCGCAAACAGACAGCAGAAATATCAGTTTTTGCTTCGCTTGACTGTAACCCAGTCGAATGTCTCCTGTATTTAGTTTATTCAGTATTAAATTTCTTTCAAGATGGCATTATAAATGTCTTAAATTTGACTCACAGACAACCGATACCATAGTATGTTGTTGGTAGATGTTGCGGTCAGGATAAATGCAGTTTTTCCTCTCTCTGCTCCTTCTCATCTCTGCTTCCAGCACTCTGACCTTTGGCGTCTTGGCTACTGTAATCCGTGTCGGACGTGAGCATCTGCTGCTCCTTCCACCAGGCTGGGATGACATTGGCAGTGTGCAGGGTGTGAACTCGTGACACTTGGAACGGCCAGCAGTTATTGCAACCAAGCAGTTGTTTTCAGTCACACTAATAGAGTAATAATGTAGTTGTAATATACTGTGCAGCCTGAACCGCTACATACGTTTAGCTACTTTCAGCTCTCTTCAGACTGCAGTGGGAAAATAATCATTTGATATGTTAAAGAGAGATTTTTGTTCATTAAATGCTTTTCCACTAATAACGAATGGAGAGGCGTCATTTTTAATTATTAAACTGACTTTTTAAAAATACAGAAAATTGTATTTTAAATAAATAGTTATTGTATTTATTTTGGGACAAATATTTTATAGAAAAGTGGAAGTTATTTGATGCAGAAACTTTTTTTTTTAACAATTTCAGAGGTCAGATTGGGCTCTTAAAAAGGAATTAACAGGTTAGTGAGAAAATGGTATTTAAAAATAATACAAAATGATTTTTTAATCTTTAGATTTTATTTGAGTTGAAATGAGGTGAACTTTAAAAATCAGCGGTGTATCAAATTTTCATTTTCTCCCCATCACGTGTGTTTTATCAAGGATTTTTTGGGGGGTTTCTGCTTCAGCTTGTCTCGTGTTTTTCTTCCAAATATTTGTGATTTCAGAAAATCCTTTAACATGTTGGAAACATCTGTGAATGTACCGAGTCTTGAAAAGTGTGGACTTTTGAAGTAAAATGGGCAGGAGCCCTGGTTTGAACATGAACTGACGTGACGAGATCAAGATTCAAACGCCGCTACATTACAAAACCCATTTTCATACGCACATAATCATAAAACTCGGATGTCTTCAAGTGCTAAACAAGGAAGTTAAGGCGCTTATAACCGTTGGAGACCATTACTCGGCATCAGCTGCTCTAATTAGTTCCTGTTTGTGATCAGCGTAATGCCACATTTGGTGCCGGTTCTGGCATTTTGCTTTCACGTTTAATTTCACACATTGTATAATAGTCCCTTTTAATTCTGCCTTAGGATTCAGGACTAATGTCTGCCTTTTTGTTTTGACTCTTTATTCATCTTGTGCCTGGGCTGTCTCCGTTTTCCTTCAGAGTTATTAGTTTCATTTTCCTCGCGCAGCTCAAGGAACGCCATCGGAAGACTTTTACTGTTAAATCAGCGCTGACAGCTCTGAGGTTGGCTCCGGGCCCGGACACGGCCGGTGTGGACCGGAGCCAGGGAGCTGCTGTTGAGCCGAAGGCCCGGCCAAACCGGTGACCCTCTGAGGATCAAAGCAGAAGCCAGCACATGTTGAACCGTGCCGCTAAATACGTTGGTAGCGGGTTATCGGTCAGAGACACGGGTCTGGATTGGCCTGGAGAGAAAACGTAGCGGCTCTCACAGGAAGCTTGGCTTGTTAGGAAAACAGGCTTAAGGAGTCACAGGAGTTTCTGACTGCAACATGCTGCCATTTACTGTTAGCTTAGCAGGGGCTAAAGGTTAGCATTAACGCTGAATGAATGACCAGGAGGAAATGTGTTTAAGTGAAAAGTGTTTCTTTAAAGCGAGGTTTCATTATAAATTGGCTGTTTTTGTTTCCTTCCAGGTACAGAGTGATGTGTGCTAACAGCAGCAGCAGCACCGTCGGTTCACTCTGCAGGAGAAGCTGACATGTAGAAACACAGGCTGTAGAAACAGACAATTTACAGCTGAGCCTGTTCAGTGGATGTAAATAAACATGTCACTCTGACCGGGTTCTGGTTCTGTCTGGGAAAAGTCTGGAATCTGGTTTCAGTCCTGGAAAAGAAGAAAAAATATGAGAACCACTTTCCTCAATCCCTTTTTTCCATATTTTATTCCTTTGAGGGGTGCGCTCCACCTCTATTCCTCCTCCTTTTCTTCTGTCCATCCGTCTTTGTGTTCTTTCTCATGTCTTCCTTTCCCTACCGGGGCCGTCCTTACTTACTTGCTTCCATCTTTTTCTTCCATTGTTTCCTTTCTTTTGTTCTACTTTAATACCTTGTCCATCCTTTCTTCTTTTTCTGTCATTTTTCTTTCTCTTGTCTTTCTTTCAACTTTCGACTTCCCTTTCCTTCCTCCCTTTCTTTACATTTCCCTCGTTTTGTTTTACTGTCCTTCCTTTCTTCCTTCTTTACTTTCTTTTGTCCTCCTTCCATTCCTTTTGTTCTACTACCCTCTACTTTCTTCTTTCGTCTGTCCTTATCTTCCTCCTTTTTGTTTCACCTTGTTTTCCTCCTTTTGTTCTTTCTTTCTTTCCTCCTCGTCTTCTTTCTTCCGTCCTTTCCTTCCATCTGCCCTTCTTCTCCTTTTCTCCTGTCATTCCTTCCTTGTCTGTTTCTTTCCAAAGAATTATAAATCAAATCAACTTTGTTGATTTTTACTTGAATAAGGCTGTAAAACTGTGCTGTGTTGTGGGATGTAACAGTGATGTAACGTATCTGAGAAAGTAACACTGTGTAGGTAGAACGGTTTGAGTGCGGATGACGGTGAGGAGAGGATCACCTCTTCTCTCATGCAGCTACATGCGAAGGGGTTCATGTTCCACGCCTCCCGTGTTCACAGCACACAAACACACCCGTGCAACACGCAGACACATCCATCACGGTCTTTGTCTCTGCTTTCCATTCAGCTGTCGTCCCCGGTTTAACAGACGGGCAGAACGGGGCCTGAATAATTCTCCGTTGCTTCTCAACCCTGTGTGAATTCACACCAGAGAGCTCAGAAGCCTGTTGTCTAATGAAACTGGCATCAGGGCCCAGAGAGTGGTGTGAGTGTTGGAGACAGAGAGAGTGGGAGGGAGATAATGGAGAGAGAGGCAGGTGAAATTGTGATAGATGGAACGAAGGGGGAGGGAGACTAATGAATTGAGTTAGCGTTCAGTTTTAGTTAGTGAGATGGTGTGACGTGCAGATATAGCCAGAGGGAAAAGAGTGAAGGCTGTGAAAGGACAACGGTGTGTTTTGCAGTAGTGGGGGTTTATGTTTTGAGTGTCTGTGTTGGACGAGGTTGACGCGATCGCTTCCCAAATAAATACACCTCATTTTGGCCAATTAGTTCCACATAAGCACTTCCTGGCTTCCCTAAAGCGCCTTCTGATTAGTGCCGCTCCAGCGTCATGTGACGCAGGCCGTGTTGCACCAACGGCTTTCTGCACCTGACGTTTTTGGAAAGCAGCAGCTGTGAACATGGGCAGAGAAGCACCGCAACGCGAGATAAGGCGGCGTTTAGGGCGAAGGGGAGGAGAGTACGGTGGATAACACCATGACAAAAGGGAAGTGTTGGCGAGAGCCGAGCGCTCGAGAGTGTGAAACGTGTGGAAAACGTGCGTACAGATGGTAAGAGGAGAGTTTGGATGGAGCAATCAAAGGAAGATTAGAGAAAACACAGCCTGACATTGATGAATGAGAACAAACAGATGGTTAGGTAGGAGGAGGGGCTTATGGGAAGACGGAGTGAGTGATGGAGCGGAAAGGAGACGGAGAGAGGAATTCCTGTTTTACGTGCGATCTTAAGGTTGTTGGAAGACACTAAGTTTGCAGGATTTCTCAAGGTTAAACAGCACATTGCTATTGTTAGAATCTAATCGAAATGCTTGGTATGTACAATAGACGTTCATTTCAACCAATTTCAACAATAGAAATAATTCCCGGTCAATGTCTTGCAAAAGTACTTTAATGAGGATGTTGTATCATTGCGTAAGAAAGTATTACGAAACTAGAAACTATCTAGAAATTGAGTAGTGTATGGATGGGGTCATGTATGATGGTATTTCGGTCAGCAACCTCCTTCCCTCAACAAACCTTTGAAGGTGGGTCTTCCAGCAAAATTGGCTCAAAGCACAAAACCTGAAAACCTCAGGAGTGACTTTGTAAGAATCACCTCAATGTCCTGGAGTGGCGTAGCAGGAGTCTGAACCCAGTAACGTCCCTGACACCTGAAAGATCTGGAGACAATCTGGATTGGACCAAAATCTCTGCTGCAGTGAGTCCATATCTGGTCAAGAACTGCAGGAAATGTCCCACCTTTTTAATTATAAACAAAGTTTTCTTTTTCAAGTAACTTCTATTTTTCTGTTAGATCAAAAACTTATTTCATGTAATAAAACAAATTATTTAAAAATTAATACATTATACATTTCTTTAGATTCCATCTCACACAGTTGAGGTGAACCTACGATGACAATGACAGACCTCTCCATTCCACTCTGTCTTCACTGGCTCTGTGTATCCAGAGATCACGTTTTCTCCCATTCGTCTCCACAAAATAGTTCAAACTCTGCTGCTGTGAACATCTGTTTTTAGGTCTTGCCACAGATTCTCACTGGGCTTTGATTTAAAAAGTTCAACATGGGAAAGGTGGTGGTCTTGCTTCCACTTTTCCATGAAAGCCAGGTTTGTGGAGAGAACAAAAGGTTTTACGAGTCCTGCCGCACTCCTTTTACTTAGCCATAGTCCTCTAACTCCATATCTTCGTCTCGGTTCTGATTTTTAAGCGTAGCTGCAGTTGAAAGCAACAGACTGGATGGAAGCTGAGCGGGATTTTGCGCCGCAGAACAGGGGTATCTGCTCCATTAGCAGCCAAAGCCAATCAGTCAGGAAGACAGCCAGGACATCCTGCCATTATTGCCGCCTGCCTGACTGCAGTGTATATTTAGAGATTTAGAGGCTTTGCTCCATGACGACAATAATGCTGCAGCGGCTGCATGAAGCTGGGCTTCTGAATGGAGTCATGGATAAGAAGGGATGGTGGAGAGGTTTGGGAAATCTAGTGTTGCATACAGTTGCCGAGAGGAAAGGATGCAGGACGTAACGGGCAATGCCTTCAGCTTTTACCATTGAAATGTAACAAATGCTGATCTGATAGGATCACTCTCGCTACGTTTTTATCACAAAACAATACCTGTCTCATCATGGGTCTGAGACCGGTATTCCAGGAGCCATATCGGCACAGATTGGTCTCATCATCCACAAGGAGAAAACCAAAATCCTTCTGATCAACGCCAGTTGCATCAACCCAATCACCCTAAATGGTAGTCCTCTGGAGGAAGAAGTACTGTCTTTCATTATCAACCAGCCAGGTGGAACACCTGCAGATGTCAAGACATCCGGCAAACCAGGAGTCGCCTTTGTTCAGCTCAAGAATGTCTGGGCATCGAGAGAGCTGACCCTGACCTTAAGATCCAACTTTTCAACTCCCGTGTGACTTCATTACCGCTGCATGAGGCTGAAATCTGGAGGATTTGTCTTTCTGAAAGCTTCAAATAGACAAAACCAGACATTCCTGATCAGCCGTCTCAGTAGGATTCTGTACACTGGGTAGGACAACCTTTGCGATCTGCCAACAGCAAACAGGCTCTCAGGCAGAACCCCCATGGCAAGCAAAAGAGAGGCTGTCTAAGAAAAGCCTGGAGACAAAACCTCGAGGCAGACGTCAATATGATGGGACCTACTATAAAGATTAAACCAGAAAAGATATCTGTGGAGTTCTAATGACACTGTGCTTTGAAGACGCATAATATCGCCTTTTTAATAATTAACATCAAATTTTAACAAGTTACAGAACTCTTAACATTCCCAAACTTTTTTTCTTTACTTTTTGGCTTCTATTTCTTGTTTCAAAAGTTAAAATAAAGCACAACAGCCCACAAAGAGGAGGAGAACCCATGTTCAAAAATTGATACGTTGTTTCACCACTCTCTTTATCTTGGGGGAGGGAGTCGGTGTCACAGTTCTCATCTTGAAATGAAAGTGCATGTCAAAGAAACTTTGCTAGACATGTCTTCTCACTGTTTTATAGAGTACACCGTTTATGCAAGACCTTAAGTATGCCCATACTAAGACCATTTATCCATGTAAAAAGGAACTCTTCATCACAGTAGCAGCTTAAAAATAAGTCTGGTAATTTCTTATATTGAGCATTTAAAGATTCTGGGTACAACGTTCCCAGATGGTATGTAGTGAAGATGTGTCTCTAGTTATTTTTCTTTTTAGCCTTTGTTCTTGCAGCTTTTCTGTTCCCGCCCCACCAGGTATCCACTCATCTCTCTTCACCTCCAGTCAGATGAAATGGATTAGCCCAAAGTCCATCAGTAAAATCAACCAATGGGCCGTCCCAGTCGATGGATATTTTCAGTAGACTTTTTCTTTTATTACATCATGAGATCCTCACATTTGACCCGTGGCAGGTGCCAATTTCCACCCCTGGCATTAGTGGTCCATGTCCTGTCCAGGTGTGACTGTACAGGTGAACCTGACGTTGGGGTGTGTTTTGTCCAGGTAATTCCCAGCTCGGGGCGACCATCGTGGACGCCTTGGACACCCTGTACATCATGGGTCTACATGAAGAGTTCAAGGACGGCCAGGAGTGGATCGAGCAGAATCTGGACTTCAGTGTGGTGAGCAACAACCTTCCTTCTACTCTGCAAAATTGTCTTAGGAGCTTTTATTAAATTGGGGACTTCCTTTTTTGGGAGAATATATTCAGCCGTAGACTTTGCTTGTTACAGAAACACGAGCTGCTGTTTGATTCAGAGGATTTTCGCCAAAGAAATGAAATCCCAAGCGTCTCCTTTCGTTTTGCCAATCTATTCAGTTACCTGCTGGCTGTGATGGAGCCGTGCCTGATTGACTTTAACTCATGCTAATTTGTTGGGCTTGCAACAAGCCATTTTGTGCAATTATCTGATAATATGCAGATGTTGCCAGGCTGTGATGGATGAAGCCTCTGTTTTCTCCCTTGTTAACACCCCACCGTCACCTCTGAGGTAATCTGCCCCATTTAGGGTAGAATCATTTCAGTGACATGTCATGTTGTCATGAAGAACTGAAACAATAAGACGCATCACTTTGGGCTGCTTAACCATTAAGACGAATCTTAGTCATATTTATTTTTGATTAGGCTTTAAATCAGTATTGTAGGTATGCGAAATTTTCAGGGTTTGTCAATCCTCTCTCCGGCTCATCTGATTTATTTCCTGCTCCAGTTCTCCTTTTGTTACCAGATGTCTCCTTTTTTTTATGTTTCTCTTTTATAACTTTCTTTAACCTTTTATAGTTGCTTTTCTCTGCTGAAATGTTCTTTTTTTTTGGGTGTAATGTTCACTCTGCCTACCGTTTCTTCTTCTCAGTAATACTAAATGTTAACAGTTTGATTTTTTATTTCTTTTCCCTCCTCATCTGCTACGTCCGTCTCGTCTTTTTATTCTCCATCTGTTGGACTGTCAGTTTTTCCCCCTCTACAAACAGCAGTCCTTCTTTGCATTGTGTTCTTTGTTCCTCCGCCCTACGGTCTGTCTTGTTCCTAAACTCATGTGTCTTTTTTATCTTCTCCTCCTGTCATGCAGTCTTTTCTAAGAGAACTTACAAATCTCACACTTTTTCACATTTTGGTCCATGAAAAGCATGTACTTTAATACGTTTTTTTTTTTATTTACTTATTTTTTGTTTTTTTAAATTCAATTAAATTTCATTTTGGAATCTGTTATTTTTTAATTTGAATTGATTTATTGTGATTTTAAGTTTTCAGATAGTTGTGAAGTTTTTTTTGAGTGGGGCAAAAATAAGCTTATTTTAGGGGAACATCGACATGAAAATTTGGACCAGTATAAATAGCCAATATTAATAACTGCTATGTACAGTTTTGCATGCATTTCCTTTTGACATTGTAAGATGACTTTCCTGTTGTGATTTCTTCACACAGTCCCACACTGGAAGTTGCACTCTGTGACTTATTCAGAGGTTTTATGTTGTTTTTGGTGCAGTGCCACCGCAGGCGAGGAGGAAATATGTTGTTGAAATTGTTTGGTTCTTCTGACCCAGTGCCGTGTGAAAGCGAACCGTACCAACTGAAAAATGTTGCAAATGTTGCAATTTTAGTTCTCAATCGAACCCAGTCTACCCGACTATCAGGTGTGAAAAAACCCTGTAATCACATGTAGTTGGTAAACAGAGTCCACCTGTGTGGAAATAAATCTCATTTTAAATCACATGAATCCTTTTTTTGCTTCTTCCTGTGATTTTCTCGACTCCCCCCTGTCCGTCAACCACAATTTGACTGCCCACATTTGGTTATCTCTTCACCTCTCTCTGCCTCCGCTTCATCCCTCCTTTTCTATCGACTGACTACCGAGCTTGTTAGTCTCCCTCCTGAGGCAGTCGCAGGGCAGGTAGGCAGAGGCGGCTCTACCAGCCTGACACTTGGAGGGCTAATTAACCTCCAGATCACTGTGGTCAAGCCATGAATGGAAGGAGCAAGGTCAAGACATAGCCAAGGATGAGTTTTTTTTTTGTTTTTTTTAATGAGAAGATGTCAGTTTTGTGCTATGAGTCAACATTGATGAGGGTAGGTTTGACACAAACTCCAGCAGTTGGGTTTTAAAGGTCAAAGATGCTGTCTATTGGCCGTCAGAGAGAGAAAAGCCTTATGAGAGTTACTAAAAAGGAAGGAGTAGAAATGTGTTGAAGGGAAAGACTTGTTTTTTCAGTCTTGGATTGGCAGTCAAATCGAAAGATCTATTAAAATTTAAAACTTGCTTCTGGAAACACCAGCACCCAGGTCGGCGGCAGCCCGACAGCAACAGGAGGACGCAAGTGGAGAGGGATGCAAACATTCTGGTGTGAAGCATTAAGAAGGCAGCAGAAGAGGAAGAGAGCCTCTTTGATTCTACAAGAGGGAGTGAAGAGGAGAGATTAGGGGATGGAGAGGGAGGAGAAGAGAGGGATGAGGCTTGAAGCTTAAGCTGGAGGAGGAGGGAGGCGTGTCACTGCGTTCATTAAGGACTCGGATTCATACCTGCATGCATTAGGCAGAGGAGAGTTGGGTGTTTCTCTCAGATGGTGCAGCATGATGGAAAGATTTGGGTTTATTAGGATGACATCACTCGACCTCTAGGCCTGTCACGATAAAAGATTTTACTGGACCATAAATTGTCCCAGATATTACTGCAATAAATGATAATATTGTAGTTTTAAGACCATTTTCAAATAAAATAATTGCATAAATATGCAAGTACAAGTCTTGTCTCAATAACAGATTTTACTGGATGATAATAAAATGATGATAATATTGTTGTTTGGAGACCATTTTCAAGTGTTACGGGCATAATAATGTGAGTTTGCTCTTTCAGACTCTAATAAACTTTATTTGGTAACACTTTATTTGAAGGGGTGTGCATAAGACTGACGTGACACTGTCATAAACATGACATAACACCTGTCATGAACATCAAGAAGTCTTTATGAATTTTTGGGACAGTTGTCATGAAGTGTCATTCGGTAAATAATGACACTTAATGCAAAGTTGCTCTAAATGTTGCATTAAAAGTGCCAACTTTGCATTAAATTATAATTTACAAAATCATGCAAAGTTGGCACTTTTAATGCAACATTTAGAGCAACTTTGCATTAAAAGTGTCATTATTTACTGAATGACACTTCATGACAACAGTCCTAAACATTCTTAAAGACTCCTTCATGTTCATGACAGGTGTTATGTCATGTTTGTGACGGTGTCATGTCAGTCTTATGAACACCCCTTCAAATAAAGTGTTACCCTTTATTTTTGTACAGAACAATCCACACTAAAACTAGAAGACATTTTAAATATTCAAAGTGAAGCACAGCAAACAAAAACAATAAATAAGGAAAACTACCCTTCAAAAAAAAGTATCAGCCATCAGAATGGAAATGATAAATTTCATTTCAATCTATTATGTGATTAATTGCTTGTTGCGACAGAGCTACTTCCTGCTGTCGTGGTCCTTTGCTAATCAGGTTTGGATGGATGGCAGTCTGAACAGCCACAGAGGCCTGGCAGTGTAATCAGGAATGGCATCAGGTTGAGCTCTTGCATCACAGATCGTTTGAGCCCTAAAGGTTGCAGCTGTGTCCGGCCCGCATTAAAGAGCTCCAAGGCTGGCAGTTTGGATTTCCATTTAGGCAATTGAAAGCATCACTCCTAGTCTAGTTTAATTACTCTTCTGTGCCTGCACAAGAGGCACTGTAATTCTCCTGGCTTCTCCCTTCAGGGGGTCACCACGGTAACTCCTCTGCCTCCATCTCTCTCCGCCGGCGTCCTCCTCTGTCACACCAACCGTCTGCATGAGCCGCCGTTCTTCTCGAACTTCCTCTCCAGTCTCTTTGACATGAACTTTTGCTCTGATGGACTCGTGTCCGTTTTGCTCCCAGTGGGACTCTGAACATCTCCAGCTCTGTCTTTATGTTGGTGCCTTTCAGCAGGTCTCACCATCAACCTCTGACCTTCACTCCTTCAGCTCTGCTTCTTTGAAAAATCACCCTTGAAGTCGGGCTCTGTCCTGGCTTTACTCTCTCCATCCATCTCTCTTGTGTACCAACCAAACTTTTCCATTGGTTGGTTGGTCTTCTCCACCAACAGGACCTCTAGTCCTAGCAGCATTCCCCTTCTTGATTCTACCGACTTTCATGCTTCTTCTTTTGTGTCTTTGTGACCTTAAACTGTTTAATCTTATTTTGGTCTCAGCCAGTGTTTCTCAAGTCCGTCCTCATGGACCACTGTCCTGCATGTTTTCTGTCTCACTTGCTGTAGAAGCCTTTTAATTTCTCACTTATTCAAGTCAGGTGTGTTGCAGAAGAGAAACACATAAGACACGCAGGGCAGTGGTCCCTCAGTTATCCACCTACTGTCTTCCACCTTCTTCATCAGTGCAGTCATGTCAAGTTTATTTGTATTGCACATTTCAGCAACAAGGCAGATCAATGTGCTCACATTGTGAAAATATCCTAAGCATCAATCATATAGTCAACGGTTGTGAACACTCGACAAAATCAGTAACATTTTGTCAAGTGCCATCAATAAAATCATCAGTACACATCAGATATGTTGGTTAATGTTTCGTTTATTATGGTTTAAAGCAACTTTAAACAGGTTGGTTGTTAGTGTTGATTTAAAGGGACTCAGTGTTTTGGGTGTTCTGCAGTTTTCTGGTAGTTTGTTCCAGATTGAAGCTGAATGCTGGTTCTGGTTCTGCTTTGCATCCCCAGAACCAGAAGACCTCAGAGGTCTGGAAGTTGAAACAACAGCAGCAGATCTTTAATGTATTTTGATGATTTTTAAACCAACAACATCATATTGTCTCATCATTAAATTTGAATTAGACCTGCTTATCACCCCGTCCACAAACCTTACAAATCATGATTGATTGAATAGCTGCCATGCTGGCAGTGAGCACAACGAGGACTGTCAAGTGTCCAGGTTGGACCCTGACACCGTAGCTCGACTTCACCTGATGGATGCGTCGGCAGGAGGTCTGCATCCACCTTCAGCCTCCAGGTTAATAGACTTGCTTAACAATCTCATCAATCACCCGTCTGAGGGTGAGGAGTTAGATCGGCCGAAGCAGTAGATCAGGAGAAATTATCTCGAGCTGTCGAGTCCATTCTTGCCAGTCCAGGACGGGGGGAAAGACGTACAGTAAAGGAACCAAACTCGGGTCTCCTGCTCTAACCGTTTTGCCACTCGGCGCCCCTGAAATGAACTGTGATGGTTTGACGCATTTAAAGCTGTAATCTTTGACTCTGCTAAGCTTCGTGTCCCTGTCATTCCCCTTTCCGTTCGCAGCTTTTCGTTACCTGCGACAGACGATTGTCAGTGGGAAAAAAAATCCCCAGTCTGCTTGGTTTCCTTGCCACCTGGCTTGATAAGCTGCTGCTGAATTGAGTATTTTGGCTGAGACGCCTGGCTGACACATTCCTCAATTGTCATCAAATCTGACCGAGTTTATGTCAGATTTAGTCTTCTAGTTATGAATGAGAGATATGGTACTTCCTGGACTTTTCAGGAACACTACAGAGCGAATTGACGGTGTATCTATAGAAGAGTCAACCTGTTTGGACACATCACTGCGTGTGTTCACCTTAAACAACCTCCAATTTCCTTTCATGTTCATCATTTACCACCTAAATATTCTGAAATAATCTTTTTTCATGAAATGAAGTAAAACTTACAGGTATCATATGACATATTAATTATGCCTTTGTATACTGTGCGAGCCAGTTTGCTATTTCAGTCTCTTCTTTCACATAAAAGCTTTTTTTTTTGTCTTGCCGTATTTTTCTTTCTGCCCATTTCCTTGTCTATTTCTTTTTGTCTGTCTTTGTATTTTTTTATTTTTGTCTCTTTCTTTCTATCTCTTTGATTATGTGCAGTTCTGTCTTTTTTCTGTCTTTTATTTCCTTGGATCTGTCTTTGTCTGTCTTTGTTTTTCTTTCTTCGTCTTTGTGGAGGTAGATTTAAGAAGAGGTGGTGAGAAGATGCCTCTCATATCCCAGAATAGTCTTCTCTTTCCCCATTTTTCTGCCTCCCTACAATGTTTCCATGATTGGCAAACGGCTGGAGGTTCATTCATTAAGGACTCGGTCCTCACAAACTGCTGAGTAGTCCTGTTTTGTTTTCTGGAGATGACACCACTTTGTGGGTTTTTATTTGTTATTTGGTTGTTGGGAGCAAATTCATTCCCTTGCTTATCTCTGGTGCGCCTGCAAGCCCACAGCTGGTGCAACTCCCCGCCTGCAGCAGGCTCCACGTAGGAGCAACCAACCGTGGTGCTGACGGAACGTCCCATGTTCTATCAGTTTGGATAGTTGGGGCGTAAGCTCTTCAATTAGAAGAGAGGGAGCAGGCATGCATTATCAATAACATCCCCACAGAGACAGACAAGTGTGAGCAGAACAGACTGAGCCACATGCCCAGACACACTGCAGCCACCATGTTTTTTTTGCCTTTAGCAGAAATGTTACAGACATTTGCTCTAAAACTTTCTCAACTTTCATGTGACCTACTCTTCCAACTAGAGCCACTTAGAGCTGAACTCACTTTGAGTTTATCATGTAAAAAAAAAAAAAAAAGTCGTCATTACGTTTAAAGGTCTACTAGAGGTTGTTCCACTCTTGAATGCATCTGTGGACAACACTGATTGAACTGAATAAGGAGACCTAGCTTTAGATTTATAAAAAAGACATGGCATGTTGAATATAGTCTCCATATTTCTGCATCATTCTTTGTAGTTTTTTACTCCATTTTAAATATTTGAATGAGTTAATCGACTTACAATTATTTGTCGATTTAATGGTTTGGTAGATTAAAATTAGTTCAAATTTTTGATTAACTAAAAATGTCCGCTCTGACCCTATTTTAGTCTTGTAGTTTGGCCTCCGGACAGAAGAGGGTGCTGCTGGTCGTCCTTAAACGGAACCAGTTGGTACAGAAATAAAGATGGCGGGGCCATACCAGAATGGGAAAGAGAGACTGTCCAAACAGAATTCGGTGTTGGATGCAAAATGCATTTTATGCAGCTGTGGTTAGAAATATAAACACTTAACAAACTACTTAAGTTATCAGCATTGATTCAGCCGGGCTACTTAACAGAGCTATGACGGCATATTAGAACCATTGTTGAAAGAAAAAAAAAAGAGAAACTTTCCGATGAGAAATTCAGACATTTTGAGATTGATCTCGGATATTTTCTAGGAAAAAGCTCGGAAATTTCTCTGATCCAAAAGTCAAACTTTTTATTTAAACTGAGAAACATTCCAAAAGTCAAAAGGTTTACACTTTTACACTTAATTTCAGATTTTTAGTTTTTTTCCATCTACAGTGACCCTAATACACTGTCATGCAGAGCAGCTTCAACTTCTCAACCAAAAATTTACTGATTTGCTGTGCAGGCAAGGATATAAGAGAATTAAGTGGCTTGTACTTTTATAGTCCTTCTTTAACTCTGAATGTAAAGGAAAGTTCAAGATGCATCTTTGGTGAAGGTGTCTGCGTTCTGCTCATTGAATGCAAGAAGAAGAAAAAAAAGACCCAAATCTAGCAGAGCATCAAAGGCAAGAGGTCTCCTTTGTTTAGGGAGCGATTCTGATCTCTTCCAGTCAAAAGCCCAGAATCAGTCCTGCTTCAAACGGCTCACGGATCATGAGATAGAGGGAGGTTGTTCAAAGGAAGAACGGGTGAACCGCTCCGTTCTGTGAGAGAACGGCAATCTACTGATAATGAAATGATTGAATATGAGATGGAGCTTAACAAGAAACTCCTTTTTTCACTAGATAAGTTTATTGTAAAGGTGTCTTAGCAGCTGTAGCGTCGAGCAGCCTATTACAAGTCCTGACATAAAAGGGCAGAAATCTCACAGTCGGTGAATATAGGACAAGAGAAGCTTCAGAAACCGCGTTAGGTAACAGGAAGTGACACTTATCGGTCTTTAAGCTGCATTCATGAACCCTAAGCGCTTATCTTCTGCGAGCAACGTTACATTTCAGTATGTGAAGATGAATTCCTTAAGTCTTTGGAGGGATGCGTTCCAAAGCTGCAAAATGATGTGAAAACATTGGACGACAATAGTTTTGCATGTTGCTATGACGATATTTGTTGCCATTGTGATGCTCCTGTCACTCACAGCGAGCTAAAGTGTTTACATGTTCGCCATGATTTTTCTGTATCTTCAGTTTGTTTCTCTCGTTTTCCCAGAATGCCGAGGTGTCTGTATTCGAGGTCAACATTCGGTTCATTGGGGGACTCTTAGCAGCGTACTACCTCTCTGGACAGGAAGTAAGTGTCTTGCGCTTTTCACTGTGACTTTGGTTCGAATGTTATCGTCTTTGCATCTGTTAGAAATGTGGTCAGTTCAAGTAAGTGGGTGAAAATGTCAGAGCTTGAGCGTTTTTTTCTTTTTTTCTACTTGCCTCTGAGATTTGAAAACAAAATTATAGGAGAAAACAGATTTATAGTGAAGTTTGTCCAACTAACGTTACTTGATAAATGCAGTCTTTTTTTTTTCTTTTTTTTTGCCAAATCAATACTGAAATAAATGAGATTTTGCTTTCGTCCTCGTTAGTAGCATTGGAGAAATTATAAGAATCAGAAGAAATGTTTTCAGGTCGTCTCCCCAGACCTTGAATGACATTGAAGTTCATCTTGTTACAGATTTTAAACCCACATTTGCTCTGAAAGAGACTGTCTACATGGGAAAAAACCAGGCAGGAAGTTACCTACTGAGTTATTGCAATTTTTAATTTTTTCCCTCTAAAATGAATGTTTCTCCTTTTTTTCCCCACAAGAAAAAAAGAAACGTACATCTAAATAAAACTATTTAGCTGTATTGTAAATGGTTGAGGATCAAACATCTAAAGCACCGATTATTTATTCACAAACAGAAACATTTTCTGCTTTGGAAAAATCAAAAAGTAGATATTGCATCTTTATCTTATAAACTGGTTTAAATTTATGAAGATTGACATGAAAACAACTATTCAGTCATTTATAGGCTCTGCAGCCTTTCATGAATCAACAGCTCGATTCCATTACGACTGCGCAGAACTTTGTCAAAAAAAAGCACAATTTCGCAATTGCAATGTTTCCGTTATATAAGATACTTGATTAAAGTCACACCTGTATGTGATGAGTCGTTAGAAAAGCATACCACGCCATCATCCTCCATCCACTTCCTGTCGTCTTCTTCGTCTTTTCCGCCAGTAGTAACATCTGGTCGTTGATCATGTAACTTGTGATCCAGAAAAGTTAATGTTGTAATTTTGGAAAATATGCTAATTTCGATCCATCCGAATAGCCACTTTATCCTAGCGCAAAAACTTTTTATTGAAAAACATGTTTTCTTTTTTGAAATTGTCGTGTTTCCATTAGGCGAGCTCGTTTTTGTAATTCCAGTTTGCGCAGGTATGCAGTGAAGGAAATGCCTTCACCGCAGGCATTTCCTGCCTACTGTGGCAGGTTAGAGTTTTTTGAACTGACAAACAAAAATTAGCCAATTCCCTGCAAACCAGATCCCCACACCTCCGTCTCCTTCACTCAGTCAGCTCCGCCCTCTTCACCCAAACATTCATCATTGCCCACTAGAGTAATAACCGAAGCAGTGGGTGGTGGGAAAGGAAGGATATGAAGCGTGGGAGGTAAAGACAGTGATGGAGGGAGCAGAGGGGAGAGGTGCGCTGGGACTGTGAAGATGAGTGGAGGATGTTTGGAGGTGATTGTTACTGATAAAAAAATGAGGGAATGACAATGATGAATAGCTGAGGGACGATAAAAGCAGGAGGAACTGATTCTTCACTCTCAGTGGACACGTCCTTGAGCAAGGCACTTAGCCCTCCCAACTGGTGCAGTCGGCCTGCAGCAGAGAGACGGCTTCATCTCAGGGGAGTCGTTATGTACCCCTTTGTTAATAGTAAAAAAAAAAAAAAAACAGTAAGCAAATGTGAGGCAGATCATCTAGCGACCCGGAAGCTGCCACTCCCCCCCTCCCTTTCCGCCGGGCTCCACACTCTCAGCGCTCCTGCAGTTGTGCAGCCCGACCTTGTTAAAGCAGTCCCCCGGCGCTGGGCCTCGTGTCCTCAGCGGTGGTAATAATCTGCCAGGCACCGCTCTAAGCATCCTTGGCAACACGTCCTTGGCAACACACTCTTCCCTGGAGAGCGTACCTACTCAGCCAGGTTACACACTGCCAGATCAGGCTTCGAACTGAGTGAGAGGCTGTGCGCTCTGCTGCAGGAGGTGATGCAGCAGCTGATTGCATATGATAATTTAGCTCTGACCTACTGAAATAACATTTATTATGTAAGGTTTACGTTTCTGTGCTTTACATCATGTCATTGTGTTGTTCTCGTATCAAAACCAGATCTGGAGTGTTGCCTATATTCATGAAATCCTTTAATCTCCATGGCAACCATTCAGCTGTTCAAAGCGCCTTGTTGGACCTAGTCCATCTTCAGGAACAAAGCTCCTCCTCAGCTGCAGTTTCCAAGCTTCTGCCTCACAGAGCAGCCCAACCTCATAAACTCCTTCAGTCTGCTCCTTCAGACTAGCCAGCAGCAATTAGCTTGCTGAGCTCAATATCTGAGGTACTTCTTAGTGAAACGCTGGTAATGGTTTGATAAAGGAGCCATGTTGTGACGACTTCCTGAAAGTGGAGTTTCAGAAAGAGCAGGAGTTTCTTAAAGAGACAGAGACCCAATTTCAAGGCGTTAAATTACAAAGTCAGATGTTTTTCAAATCATATTTGATTTTTTTAACGACGGTAACAATTACTTGTGCTATAAAATTGAACTATATGCATGGAACATAAATAACACTGTCCCTTTAAGAACAGCAACTGTCAGTTGTCATCACTCTGGCCCGATAGTTTCATCCTGAGACTAAGTTGAACTCTCTGACTTTTGTAAACCAATACTTAAAAGAAAATATTAATATTTTCTTTTAATTATGACAATGGAATGTAGCATAATGAAATAATAAATGAAATGCTATGAAATAACATTATGTATATGTAATCCATAATACAAGTGACTATTTGAGTTCTATTCGCCTTTAATCAGTCTGAATTGTTTTTTTTCTCTTGGACAAATGGTCACTACACAAGTTAAGAACCAACACAGAATTTAAAATCACTCCTTTTTTCTTCAAAAATCGTTGTTTGTTTTCAAATGAAATTTAGCGACAGTTGTCGCTAGAGCCAGCCTGGTATGCAGAGGAAAATTGATCCATGCGCATTTTGAAGTACGACGTTCGAAAAGGTTGTTGGAAACGGCAAAATCCAAAACTACTTTCTCAGTTTTGCTGAGACGTTTTTACACTTGCTTGAGGTCATTTTTGGCTTTTCTGAAAACGACTGAATTCAGTAAAGAGGACATGGAAACACATTTTGCGAATAACTCTTGGTGTATTTAACATTCCCAAGAACTGGTTTGTCTGCACCTTACCAGAGGCACCAAACTTGGAATATTTTAGAAATCCAGACCTTCAGTTCCGAGGGGATCACTTTAAATTTTTCTGGGATGTGTGTTCCGTTCTAATGATCTAATTAACATTTTCTTTAAAATGTTTTGCAACATTTTAAAAGTTCACTCAAAATTCGCATGACAGTTGGATGGAAACATGGCTCATCTCTGCGAAACCTGTTTCAGCAAACTTTGCCTACTGATAAAAACATCTCACCTGGAGATCTGAGGTTGCAGTAAAATAAAATCCGTTTAAGTTTGAGGTGATGAAATGTGTCGGAGGTCGACGGGGTTGAGTCCTACTTTTTAAGGCCTCCTGTCAGTCTTTGACATCACAGCAGATCTTAAAGAGTCTAAAAACCAGAGGGAGCCGTGCTGTAGTGGGCGGATTTGGGCGAAGCGGCTGAACCGAGTCCGGCTCTGCGTTGGAGAGGCTTCTTGGCTCATTTAGAGTTTTGATGTTTCTCCCACACAAGCTCGTCTCTCCGTCTTCAGCCACCATCTGCAAATTTCCCCTTTGGCTTCTGCGCTGCGTTTCATCTGCAGCCGCTCATTATTAAATGTGAATAACATTTCGCAGGTTTTAGTCAGGTCTACCACACATTTCCAAAGCTGCCAGCGGCTACACCAAAAAAACAAAATTTAATAAATAAACGCCCAAATGGTTGGCTCTAATCCTGCCATCAGGCAAACGGGAAGGTTGAGATGGTTTTATTTGTTTTAGAACAAATAGAGATCTGATGCAAAGGGGGGAAAACTAATTAGGGACGAGGAGAACAGAGACCGATTGGCTGTGGCAAAAGAAATACAGATGGGAGACGAAAAGCGGCGTCATGTAGAGAGGAAGAGCAGGAGATCAGTATTCAGGAGGAAGTGGATCGGGTCTCGGAGAGATCTCGGAGCAGCAGTGATGGATTGTGTTTACTCCCGTGTCTCTCTAGCTTTTCTCCTTTGTCTCTGTGTTATTTTCCTCCACCGTCGCCACCATGTTTTTTCCCCCTACGGTCATGCTTCATTTTCCCTCCGCTCTCTTGTTTTCATCACTTCTATCTTGAACTTTCCACCCGCCTGCCTGCATAAAGCAGAATGCATGGATCAGAGATTTCTTCTCATTTGCATTTAAACGTAATACAACATTGTTCCTGTTGCCACTTTTAGATGTAATGTGGAGAATTGGCAACAGAAATCACAAGTGGCTTCATTTTCTGTGATGAGAGTTAAAGTTTGAGTGTCGAAAAAAGAGAAACTGTTTAAAACTGAGGACAAGAACACAGAATTTTTTTTTTGCTGCAAATACTAGTTATAGTTACTTTTGTGGTTATATTTTCAGTAAAACGATTATAACTAGGAATGGGACGATTGCCTGTATCGATGTATAACATATTGTGAAAAGTTGCATCTTTTTAGATTGCTAAAATTTTACGTCGGCTGAAAGGAAAGCTTAATCGCTTTTCCCTTGGATACTAGAAGGATGAATTTGGATTTATGTTGCGTCAGGAAAGCACAGATGGTAATGATGTGCAAAATAAAGGACTGGCACCCATTAATCTTAATGAAATGTTTGTGTTTTAAAGCTGCAGTTGCCCAACTACAACCAGACGTCTGGCGGCTCTGAGCCGACTATTTTACCAGCTGATTTCCACTGGTTATAATTATGTTACTCTGTAAAGACGAGAAATGTAAAAGTTTAAAACTACTTCAAAATTTAAAGTTGAAACCAGGTATTTTCATTCACTACGAACGGATTGGTAATCATTTTTTCACCGTCTAATAATCAGACGAAATGTTTTGAGTCAGCTAAGATTATGAACATGATTTCTTTCAGATAACTGGTAAAAAAAAATCAGTTTGAGTTTCTTTTTTAACATGCATCAATTTTCTTAATATTTCTTTGAGCTAGTTGTTCATGTGCAAAAATTTCAAAAAATTGAACTACATTTTTCACTTTCGATACCAATACAGATATCTGAGGTTCAGTATCGGCCGATTCCGATCCGATACAGAAAGACTGTACCGAATTGATTTAAACAGCTTTTTTTTTTTTTGCTACATAAACTTTGTCAAACATGTATAAACGACAAATTTAATTTGTTTAGTCAGTAGAATTAGGATCATAACACCAAATGTAACAAAAAAAACCGCAACAAACCTTTCAACTGGTTGAGTGCAACTAGGAAATCTAAATGTAATGTTACAGGTCCAGTTCCTCAAAGGTACTGCTCCATTGTGTAAGGGTGAACTGTTGAACTGCTAATAGCAGAAGTTGTCCACATGTAAGGACACTGCTGATTGTTCTGAAATTGGACTACCAGATGTGTACAATGGTCTGTAGCAGCGTTATGTTAGCAGCACAATCGTCCATTGTTAGTATGTGAAGTTAAGGCATTGTTTCTTTAGAGCGAGGAGAGCACTTATAGAAAGGCCTTCTGGTGTTGTATTAATGCTTCAATTATAGAGCTGGAGAAAGCACTGTTATTTGCACAAATGACTCAGTTCTCAAGTGTGTGTGTTTGTGTGTGTGTGTGTGTTCCCCTCAGCATGTCTGCATGCTGTACCCAAGGTCAGAGCAAATCTCTCAAAGCAAAAGGATTTATATCTGGTTTTTTATCCATGGACATTGTGTGGGTGGGCTCTGATTCTAATAAAACCTCCAAACAAGAGGTGTTTTTCATTGTCCCTCTGTTTTTAATCACTGAACGACGCATTCATCTTCCTATCTTGACTCTTTAGAAACGTTTTTCTTTCTTGTTTTCACACCCTGCCAGGCTTATTCAGCTGAGGAAAAAAAGCCAAGCAATATTTGCATTTAAGCTGTAGGTGCTCTCCTGATTTGGTTTGTAGAGAGTTTATGAAGCCATGATGTGAAAAAACCTAAAACTGGAACTTGGAACTTGCTATAAATGAAGGCGGCTGAACTGCAAAAAGAGCTACAAGTTCACTCTGCTAATGATGGTGATGGAGCTGCAATCAGTATTCATGAGCATTTTGGAAAAGTTTGGACTTTGAGTCTTTTCCATGTCTGGATAAGTGTAATAATAATGTAGAGTAAGGAAACCTTCATCTCACTTCATCTCAGTCTTTAGAAGATCAATCTGTGTCAAATTGTATTAGTAGAGTGGGCACCTCAAACACAGACATCTCATTAGTTCCCGTTATACCATTGGGGTTTGACCTTTAGACCTTTGCTGCATGTCCTACTCCCTCTACCCATTTATTGACTGATTATTGTCAATAAAGGCCATAAATTCTTAAAATCTAACAATCCACTGATCCATCCATTTGACCGCCAACATGGTTTATCCATCCATTCCTCTCCCTGTTTATCCATCCATCTTTTTGTCTGTTACCCACCCTGGATGGATGGCTGGGTACATCCAGCCATCCATCAATCCTAGTATTCATCATTCATCACTCTGTCCGTCCATCCATTCTTTCACCAACCTGTCTGTCTTTGTACATCCTTGTTTGTCCTTCCCTCCCACCCACAGTAGAAACATTCTTTATATGAACTTTAGAAACTGGCTGAACAGGTTTGAGTCTGGAGTTTATAGAGTTGTGCCCTAGAAAGTTGGTAGGAAGCTTAAAAGACAGACGTCAGAAAACCCCAAGTGAGGATGTAGAGGTGGAGAAACAAGAAAAGAAGCCAGATGTTGAGGAAGTGATCAGCCACAGAAAGAAGGAAGAAAGAATGACGAGGATGACTCGAGTGCAGAGCACCAGATTGCAGCGAGCGGCAACAAGGTCAGGGGAGCAAGCCAAGTCTGGCTACGTCTCATAATGAGACGGAGAGCATCTAAAAGTCGAGCCTAGACTCTGCAGGCGTAAACACAATGGTAGAGCCGTCCTGTGGATGAACAGATGGGAGGCAGCGAGTTAAAGAGATGGAGGACGACAACGAAGGAACGTCGCATGAAGCCCGAAGAAGAGACACAGAGGTTCAGGGATAATGATGGGAAACAGTTGAAAGGAAGGGCGAGTGACTGAAGACCGAGGCAGATTGAAGACGTTAATGTGGGACTTGGTGGAAAAGCAAAAGTTTAGCAATTTGGCAAAAGAGGGAAAGGAAAAAGCAGTAGATGATTGTTTCCTGCTTTATTTCCCATGGATCCAAAACACATTTCTGGATGATTCTATTTTGAGACCTTCTGTATCCTCCTCATCCCCCCCATATGTTTCCCTCCAACATGACATTGCTCTCATCAGATCCCTTTCTCCCACCCAAACAAGCCGCTCATCCTCTCTCTCTATACCCGCTCCGTGTTGAACGAGGAACGGTTTAGCTGTAAGCCGGGGACCGGACCGCTCCGTATCCCTTGCCGGCCTGTTTGATCCCACCGGGGAGCGCTGGGCTCCCTCTGATGTTTTGGCACACGCTGAACGCGTCGAGCTGAAATGGAAGGCTTCAGTCTAACTCCTGACTGCGTCCTGACCGCCGCGGCGCAGCAGGGGGGCAGACGGATCCCTTCAGGGAAGCTGAGCGTCTCTGTGATGATTGCCAATGTGCTGTCTTAGCAGATCTTTAATGCTTCCAAGCACTGAACGGTTTCAGGCAGGTGAGTGTGGCGACATTCATCCGGAGGAAAGGAAAAATCTTTCCTCCAGTCTTTCTTGGCCGTCTTTGCGGGTCTTTTAGTCTTTTTGTACAGTTTTGACATTTGACACATACCTAGCTTTTTTTTTTTTAAAGTTATTTTGCATTTTATTCTTATACAAAGCAACAGACGAGATTGTATACGATAAAAATGAATGCATTAAAGATCTCAAATATTCAGTTGGATGTTAATCGGCACTGACATTTTTTATTTCGATTCCCATTTCTGTGTAATATTGAAGCAAGCTATCTTATCTTCTTTCTCTCTCTGGGTGCTACAGATAAGCCCAGAATTATTCATACGCCTGGCAGATTTAGGTTTTAAATTATTTTCCTTCAGCCTGGGTGTTTGTTTTTCATAGGATACAGATGGATATCTCTCGAAAGATAAAACAACCCAACAGGAGTGTTAATTTTGGAGAAAAATAAAATTTTCTTACCAAAAGTAATGCAGTCTTGAAGAATTATTTATTTCTGTTTTGATAAACGGATGAAAAAATTAAAATAATAATAATAATGTGTTCCACTAATCTAACATTCAGTTCAATAAAACTTTATTTATCCCCAAAAGATGGAGCAATGTGACATACAGAAAAAGACTCATAACCATTAAAGAACAACTTAAAAAAGTACAAGCTAAAAAGAACCAGAATTTTTAAAATTCACATGAAGAACAGATTAGATTTTAGACAATGATGGGTCAGAGTTCAGGAGACGCACTGCTCTGTGGACTAATCTCATAGCTGACCCGTTTTCTTGCAAGTTTCTACATATTTTGACGTATTTTCTGTGTTGATCATTTTACAGAAATAATTGAGTGAAATGATTGTTAATCGTGTAATTCTGCACTTTTAAATGAGTCGAACAGAAAAACGAGTGAAAATGTGATTTTAAATGTTTAGAAGGGCTTTACTGATCATGACAGCATCAAACGACGGCAAATACTTTTTTCTCTCGTCTTAGTAAGACAGGAGCACATAATGAGGCCAAACCATTAATTTGTAGCTGCAGCTGTTGAGCTGCTAAACCAGCTCAGTTGTCATGCTCAGCGAGCGCTGCTGCTCGTCAGCCAGCAGGGAACACACAAGGTGCAAGACGCACCGAGAATCGAGGGCGCCGTAACAAACAGGACCGGATGTTCATTTCATCTCCGCTTTGGGCTTTGCACCCTGCAAACAAACAACTTACAACAAGCCGGGGGAAAACAGCTTGCAGAAGTGCAAGTCAGATTAAATCAATGGAGCAAAAATAGGGAAATCATCGGAAAGAGGACTAAGGATGGATGGATGGAGTTGGGGAAATGGATTGAAGCTAAGATGGCTAGGATGACCAGGGAGAGGAGACGTGCAAGTTTCCTTTAGAAATAAATGAGTGTAAAACCACAAGGGGTTAAATTTCATGTAAGAATCGTAGGGTAACTCTTTATTTGAAGGGGTGCACATAAGACTGACATAAACATGACATAACACCTGTTAGGAACATGAATGACTCTTCATAAATGTTTACAGCTGTTGTCAAGATATGTCATTTAGGTAAAGGTCTCGTTTTTGTGGAAAACTGTATAGAAATTATTATTGCGCTATATATCCACTAGACTTGGGTTTGTGGCATTAACCTCAATTAACCTCATTCTAATTGAATTCAAGTTTTCTGGAGAGAAAAAAAAAACAGTTTTGCACATTTTAGGAAGATGAAAGTTCAACCTATTTTCTTGGCGTTTTGTCTGATAAACCAAAGCGAAATAGCTCAAATTTGTGAATAAATATCTTTAATGCAAGACCATGCATGCATTTGTTTCAGTCCAACTTAATATAAAACCCCTAAATAAAACCTAAATCCAATCATTTGTCCTCAGGAACCTACTTAGTAAATTCAGTCCACTGGTGTGTAATTTGTTTGAAAATGACTGAACACACAAAACGTTTTTTGAGGTTCACTTTTTAGCAGGACTATAACCCTGAACGTAGAGCCAAAGGTGGAATGAAATATTGTAAAAAGGGCCTAGTTAAAGTCCAGATCTAAAGCCTACTCTGTTTCCAGACTCTGTCCAATCAAACTAACTGAAATGCAGTAATTTTGCAAAGAATGGGTAAAAGAAAGACATTTCGAAATGACCTGCAGCTGTATTTATGTACTAATAAAATGTGAAACAGTTCAGATGTAGGTTATGAGTTCATTAAAAAAAAACAGCTGCATGTTCATTTTCACTGTACACAAAACATGACATTGAAGGTAGCGATAGCTTGGTAGATTGACTAAATAATGAATGAAGGATGTCTGCAGCAACAATCCATTGAAAAGCCAAAATGACCCGTTAGTCACGTCTTGTTTATCATGACATCAGTGCATCACTTCTAATCACACTCAGCGTGAGGTAGACGTCAAGTCTGTCACTTTCTCATATTGTGACTGGGCCAAATGAAGCCCTCTTGGAGCTAATTCGATGACGCCCTTTGCGTTTCCCACACGCCAGCCTCCTCTTTTGTGTCTCGCCCTGCCTGCGATGCCGCGCCAGTGAATGCTAAACAATACGAGTAAATGGATCAGCTAACGGCGGAAAGTGGCAGAACAAAGTCTGAAAAATGACACACGGTAATCAAACACACAGCGGGTGACTTAATCCTGTCTTCGTCTGCTCGGCCCCCTCGGGGCCCTTCCTACCAGGCAGCACATTTCACAGTCTACCCTGTAATCCGTTTAGGAGGCGTCATTACGTGTCAACAGTGGCCCAGTGCGTTCCCCAGAGAGCACGCTAGTTGCTCTACGTAACCAGATGGCACGCACTGCTTGTACGGTGGAGCAATTTGGTTGATGAAATGACTATTACATCCTCATAAGTTCATGAGGTAAGGTTGGCCTATTTCTTCAATATGTTATTTTTTTTCCCTCCATTATCGTGGAGAAATGTTCAGTCTTCAGATTTAATGTACGAGTCAAAGCATTTCCGTAAGCAGGTGTGTTCGGTTTGACATTTCTGAAGGACTTTGCAACATTGACATCACATTGACCTTCATAAGGAATCAAATGTGGCTCACTTGGCAACGTGTTCTTGTTTGGACACTGAAATTGCTACAATCGTTCAAAGCACTTTCTTGAATGAACTGGATGACGAATGATTCTGACTCTACATTCTGACTCTACATATGCTATGTTTGGCTAGCCAAACATAGCATATGTCTACTAAGATTGTAAACCACTAACATCTGCTACCGTAACACTGATTTCCTACAGATACGATCACTTTCAGTTTGAGTTCTTCTGACATTAAAAGAGGCAGTATACATCCTGAAAACGGTTCTGCGTTTTTAACAAGCTAATTGTAATATCTTTTTACTCGACGTAGAAATAACAGAATAATACTGTCTACATCCACCAGTACATGTATCTGCTGCACTTGTCTATGAGACGCATGTGTCCACATTGCAACATGAGATATTTACACAGATTTTAGCTTTTAACAAAATACATACTGGTAGCATACACAAATAAAAGCTTTTTCTGAAGAGTGGCTGTAACAAAGATGCTTTTTGTAGCTTTTTTTCTATTATTAAATAATTAAAAAATATGTATTTTTAAAATGTTTCTGAGCCATCTAAAATAAGGTTTGTTGCAATTTATTGTTTACATGTTTGACCAAAGCAGTCAACCTATTGTTTTTGTTGGTTATTTGTTTTACATTGGCTGTTCTACTCCTAATTGTAATGACTGAATACATTAAAGTTGTGTTTTTACGATTGACTAAGCTTATGAATCTGTTGGTGTATATAAGTTTGCTGTGCTGGTGCAGAGTTACCAAATAAATTAGTAATTCAGTACATTTATGTCTGCGTTTAAAAAAAAAGTAATATTTTAAGTCAATTCAGCTCTACGTTTCTGTATCGTATTGGTATCAGCTAATGCTAACCCTCAAATATTAGTATCCATATCAGAAAAGCGTTCATCCCTTAAAACAAAAGCAATTTCTTTTTGCTACTTTTTATACCTGTGATAACTGAATACAAACATATTGTCTTGAACTTCTTTGCAAAGCAAACCGACTGCATTGCCCGGTTTTCTTCCATTTCCTGCTCGTGTGGGTTTGTGCACGCACGCGAACACATCCCTGACCGATCGATTTTAAAGAGCGCTGTAATGCATTTAAAACAGAGCTGGACTCTCAAACCGTCAGCCCCGGAGGCAGAGCCATCGGAGCAAGTTAGGAAATGACAAAGAGCCGCCTGGGCCCGTCCTCCCCGACGGTTCCCGATGTCCCAATCTCGCCTCGGCGCCGCGGCGGTTATGATGTCAACAGAACAAATCCGCGTAGACGTGTCAAGGAGAAAGAGGACTCGAGCGTTGTTTTCGTTTTGGTTGAAGGTGTAACTGTGTTACATTTCACGATTCAGTAGTTATTGGTTGGGTAGGACAGATTGTCGGCGTGAATAACATTCATCCATTATGAAGGCTGCAAAATGAGGAAGTGCTCTACGAGTGAATGGCAGCCCTCCTCTAAGCCTTGAGGCTTTTTAATTATTTCTGCATAATAATTTTAGGCCGGCATATAAGACTTGACAGAACATAAACATCTGATCTGAAGCATCTTCCCGCTCATTAATATTTAATTTCCCTAATTAGATTGAAAGTGCCTGTAGTAACTTTTCTCCTGAAGAGGGCTGTTTAAAAAAGCACCAACTTTGGGATACGTTAGAAGAAACATTCACTACAAAACATTACCGTTTTTAACTGCATAAACAAGATGAAGACGATGCACTAGCACTAATTAGAAAAGTCCCTCTATACCTGTTTGAGGTTTCCATTCATGTCCCCGATGGCAGCTTGTTTTTTTCCCCCTCCATGCTCATGTCTGGAGGAAATCACTGCAGGAAGAAGAAGATTATCATAAACCATCCGGTTTTATCTGCGTGCGGCTGCCGGGCGGTCGGCTCCGATGGCTCGTTTGGACGTCGTTCTTGTTTGATGGCAGCAGCAGAGCTGGCAGTAAAACTTTAAGGGCCTTGATGCAGCCAACCGGGAGGTCACCGACCGACGGATGGAGGGTTTTATGATGATGAGCACATGTGCTGACTTGTAAAACGCATGCCGGGGTCTGACCTCAGATGTAGCTGGTGATGCCATCTGAATAGACATGCTTAGGATGTATGTAGGTTCACACAAAAGATTGAAAAGTGTTGGTCTTTTTTTTTTGTATATTTTTAACATGGGGTATGCAATAAATCGATAATATGTATCGCGATGGTAGATAAACCAATAGAGGATACATTCGGTAAACTTTTGAATAGTTTTATTGAATACCGATCCAGAACCGCTCGGCATTCTGGGGAATGTAGGCAGAGGGGAAGCTTTAGACGCTCAGCTTCTCACGGCCAACTAAGAAATGTTGGTGGCATCGATGAACTTTCTCTCTTTGGTTTTCAACAACCTGTTGAGTGGCTTGCGCAGCAGCAGTTTCATGTTTTGCCTCATAACTGCTTAAAAATAAAAATCAGAGTCGTGCAGTAAAAACTGAGGATGGAACAGGAAAGATCACACCAGCAGTTTGGCAGTACTTCAGATATTTACAACAAAAAAACTCATCAGTTTTTTTCATCATCAGTCAATATCAACTGTTATGAAACCCTTCATCGTGTTTTTCAGTCTTATCGTCCAGCTCTAGATTAACGATAATAATATGCTGACAAAGATTATAACATAAAAGATGCTGTGCAGTTTCAGAAATATGAATGCTGTACTTAGGCTGGTCACAATAACAAATTTTCCCAGACCATAAATTGGCCCCGAAATTATCACAATAAACGATAATATCGTTTTGAGACCGTTTTCAAGTAATATATTAAAAAATGACATAATAATACAAGTTCCCCCTGTCAAAGTCGAGCATATTTTAATTTTGTACACACTTAACACTAGAACTGGAGGACAGTTTAAATATTAGTGACCAACTGAAAGGCAGTCTACCTCTGAATTACTTGTTTAGTTGTTTAATTTTACAAGTCCTGACATGTAAAATCACCTGAATTTTGGATATGTTGTATGTGCAACAAAATGCTTCTCACTACCTGCAGATATATGCCTGTCATGCTTTAACAATCTGCAGTGGTAAAACAAAGAATTTGCAATTCTATGAAGCGCTCACCTTGGACTCAGCTAATACCTGAATGCAGCAGCACCTCTGTAGCAGAAACGTCCCTGGAAACGTTCTGTGATCTGAATATGAAATGCTGCGTCTCAGAATGGAGACAAAGTCCTCATGAACCATCTACAATTCAAACATTGGTGGTTCTTGTTTCTCATGTCAAGAAATGTTTTGGAAACCTATAAGAAGCAGATTGTTGAAGGAAAAGACAGAACTTCTTAAATGAAGCAGAATATCAGCAGACAGAAAAATAAAAAACAAAACCCTACAGCTGTTTGTAATTCTACAGACGCCTGGATTGATTTGGCATTTATCCTTCTGTAATTTATTTCACTTTGGATTTTATGCATTTCAGATTCTCCACATGCTAAGACCAATCTGTGCATCTGTTTTTTTTTTTTTTTTGTTTTTTTTTACGGCTAACCGCAGTTTAACCTCCAGATCCTTTCTGAAAGCCGAAGTGTTTCTGCAGACACCAGATTGTGTTGTTGCTTACATCTGCGCTGTGTGGACGAGTTTCACTGCTGTTTATCTGATGCAGCTCATATTATGTGGCTGGAACATTACAGGCTTTAAAAAGTTTAAATTACCTTTTAAATAAAACTTCAAATGTCGAGAAGAAAATGGAACCAGCCAGCAATCGGTTTCGATCAACACTGGAAAATGTTTATCATTCATAAGATTCACCAAAACTAAAATCTCACCATTTTCAGTCTAAAATGGCATCAGTTTGTTTTTTAATTTGCTTTTTGAGTTAAATTTATCCATTAATGGGACTAATCATAAACATTTTTCAGTTTCTGCTGGTTTTAAGACCATTTCTGTCAAAAAATTGACTCTTGTCTCCTTTTTTCAGCAAAAATCTAAAATGGACAAATCCTTATTTGACTGGAAAAGTTTGACCTGTACACCTCACGATGAGTGTATTAAAGCAGTGAGAAGTAACCGTGTTTTAGGAAACTGAGAAAGTTAAGATAAAAGAAGCACACGTCCACTTCTGTGGATGTGACAATATGAGGCAATTCAAACCCAAACCTGGTCCTTTTATCATTCTTCACTCACTGTTTGGCCTTAAAGCTTTTCATGAAAGCTGATTTTCTAAAATTGTCGAGCCCATGCTTTCCTGCAGCGCAGGTTAAACTCTTGGGTATTTGAGGGTTTATGGAATAATCATTATTTATCAGTGTTGAGCTAGACTGAAAAACACTCCAATCCATGCGTCTGTTTCTCCAGGTGTTCAAAGTCAAGGCGGTCCAGCTGGCAGAGAAGCTCATCCCTGCCTTCAACACCCCAACTGGGATTCCCTGGGCCATGGTCAACCTGAAGAGGTGAGCGGCGCCAGCAGAGACGTGAACGTCAACCAGAGTTACGTTTTCCACAGGTTCAATCAGAAAGAGTTGATTGGTTTTGTTGCTCACTGGAACTTCAAATTCAAAGTTAGAAAGTACAACCTTTACCAAAATAATAATAATAACAATAATAATGCATTTTATTTCTATAGCACTTTTCTGATCAAGAACAGCCTGTAAATCAGCTGTATAGTCTGAATCTGCGTCCCTTGAATAGGTCTGTGAAATAAACTACAAACCATTAAGGAAGCCGAGGGAGCAACTGGTTGCCATGGATACTTTGAACAAGACTTGTTTCAAGGATTAGCAGTGTTTTGTTTTTTCCCTGCAATGCTGCACCCCCAATACTGCTTAGGTTTGAGCTCCTAAATGACAAATGGATACGAATATATACAACTCAAAAAAACGCTGGAAATTAAAGCAAGTGTTTTCACTGTAACTTTTAGGAGTCAATATTCAAGTTATAAGCAAACATTAACAGTACCTTCAGAAACTACAACAACTCCATGACTAGACTTTACCTCTTTCCACAAAATTGCCACGCTTTACTCAAATGTTTGACCTGCTTTTGTTAAAAAAAATCAAAAAACAAAGAGCAAGTAGGAGACGTGCATCACGTCTTTGCAGCTGGTTTTAAAACACAAATGTTGGTGCACACGTCGTTCCCCTGACATCGGTACCTTTCAAGGTTACCTGTGCTGCCCCGCTCTGCCGTTTTACTCTGTCACAGTGCTGTTTTCACCCAGTAACTATTTAAGCTCATTATTGCAGTGTAGCCAGCATGGTGGTTGAAAGGAGAAAACACACAAACCTGATTCACAACTTGCCAAAGTGTGTCACAATCTGTCTTTTTGTCAGTGTTGTCCCCTGTCTTTTTCCGGTCATAGCATCGTTTAGATCTCATTTTAAGTGTACAAAACGGACAGATTCTGCAGGTTTTGTGAACAATAAGTAAGTTGAAATAGAAAAGTTGTGTGTAAATATAGCAGCTTGGTTGAATAGCTTGTGGAGTCAGAATCAGAATCTGCTTCTATGGCCAAGTTTGTGTTTCGCTTTGCTTTCAGTGGTGACGTTTAAAATGGAAACGTACACAGGCAAATGAAAAGACAGTTTGTCCTGTAAATACGTATGAACTGTATGCAGAGACATGGTTGAATTAGTACAAATATGCAATCTGGTATCTGTCTGCAGACGCTGTTTAGAGACACAGCCTTGAGGAAGAAAGTGTCTCTATTGTGTCTGGTCTTTGCAAGTAGTGCAGTCACAGCGGTGTGATGTGTGGATTTCAGGAGTTTCACAGACTCGTCTGCTGAGATGGAGTCATTTGTGTAGAGAGAAGAGAAGAGGGGCGAGGACTCGCCCCTGAGGGACTCTGGCATGTGTAAAACTTTGCAAGGGGAATATCGGCTCCTTCTTTTTGACATTTCTTCATTTCCTAGATTATTTTTTTCCATCCATAGCCTTCTTAAGGTCCCGCCAGAAACCTTAAATTGGGATGAGGTCGGGGCTTTGACTAGGCCAAAGCAAGCCCTGACTCTCTTTCAGCCATTCTGTTTCGGTTTTGATCCAAACTTCAAATAGCCTCACATTCCCCAGTCATCACACTTTCACCTCCGTGCTTCAGTTAATAGAAGGTATTTTGCTTATGTGCATGATTTTGGTTTTCAGAATGGAAAAAGTATAAAGAGAGCACAGAACACATAGTAAATCATTCATGCCATTTTTCTAGGTTTTAAAATGGATTATAAACAAGACAAGCACATGGATTATTTAATTACAATAACTTCTCTTATTTGTCATGTTTTTTACTTCTCATATATCCACATCCTTACAAACTTTGCTGAAGTGAAATCAGAGAATGAGACAGAACTCGGTAGCAGCCTCTAAGTTGACTAAGAATCTATATGTGTGAAGAAGTGCAGGTCCAAAACAAATCCATACTTCTGCTTCTCAACGGTGATCAAAGCCCCTTACGTCTGACTTAATCGTTGAAATAAAAAAAAATAGAGATTTGACTCGAATCAACATCTGAAATGCCGTCGTGCTCGACGGTTAAATTATGCTCCGAAGTCTGCAAACAACGGTGCCGGCCAATTATTTTGGCAGAGTTTTAAACACGTCCACGCTCCACCCACACAGGCGTTTTCCCTTACTTTGCCTGATTGGACCTCTTCACCGGCCAGCGTGGGTTACATGCAAACTGTGCTCATAGGGCAGAACCGTGTTTGCTAATCCCACAACCTCAAACCATTGAGTTTTAATACCAGAGAGTGCTTTTTTTAAATTCTCTTAGAGGCTGTGGAAAAGTGTTAAATTGTGCTTCGTGAACCTTTGGTCCACCCCGTTAGTTCACAGCCTGCAGAAAAGCTTCACTCAGTTCCTTTTTCATCCACATAAACTAAACAATGGTGGCAAAAAAAAAAAACATTCATGTGCATCTTCTCCTTCATTTCTAACCACTATCGACGCGTAATAACTTCACATCACTTAAATCATTAAGCATTACATCAGGCTGTGACATTAAACAGTGCTTTAAAAAGCTAATGGATGGTTTGTTGCCAAGCACCGAGCTCCTGAGGTTTTAAGTAGCACAATAAAGGGAATTGTTTTTTTTCTCAAGGTAATTCTCAGGCAGAAAACCAACGCTTAACGTTTTAGTCGAGTCTCTCAGCAAATAAAACACGCTACGGGACTTAGGGCTACATCTTGAACATGACGTAAGAAATTCATCTTAGAAAGACCCACATAAAAGGGATGTTTATTGATTCCTCAACAAGCAGGAGGGTTTCACAATCTTTCTACTTCTAGCCGGAAAACAGATTTTCAGGTGTGGGTGGGAGCATTTAGACACATGAGAAACTCCGAAGCTTCTCGTCATTTTGTTGTTGGATTAACTGAGAGTCTAACAAAATGTTCTTGATTGTATGAATTTGAGGTCTTAAGATTTTCCTGCCTCCTCTACAGCGGCGTTGGTCGTAACTGGGGTTGGGCGTCGGCCGGCAGCAGCATCCTGGCTGAGTTTGGGACCCTCCACATGGAGTTCGTCCACCTCACCTACCTGACTGGGAACCCGGTTTACTACCAGAAGGTATCACTGTTCAGTAGCATGCATCTCTGTTTCAATGACTGGGTGTTTCTACTGTTCACTGTGTTGTTGCTGAGCTAACAGTGAAAGCAGATTTGTGTTTGCCACATAGACCAGTTCAGCCTGTGCGGTAAGATTACTTCTGGTATGCTGATGCCGTCGTGTATGACTTCAAGTTGCCTCTCAAAGTGGCAATGCTCCACATCCATGACGTCAAGAAAACATGTCTTACCCCTTCTGACCCAGTCACAGCAGCCCAGAAATGACTAGTGTTGGTATCCAGACCCAACAGCAGTTGACTTGGTTACATCAGGAAGTGTCTCTTTCTGCCAACATCTACCAGAACGTTGGCCAGCGATCAGCATTCCTGTAGTGACTAACCAGAGTTTTAGATCCAACCATCACAGTCAATTTACTGATGTTGGAAACTGTTTATCAAATCTTCTTAACTTTGAGGCATCAAATAACTTTGAAAAGCTCCACTACTAACTTTTCCTGATGCCAAGAAGCGAGAAACGTCTTTGTCTTCTTTAGATCGGGCCGCTGCAGTGCACTTCTCTGCAACTGCATTTCCATTACTAACATGAGCAAAAGTTTGTCGGTACTCCGCAAATGTCAGAAAAACACAATTTCACATTTGCAGTGTTTCGTTTAAATCAGAAACACAATTAAAACACGTAAATAAGCTTCTTCATGCGATACGTTATTAAAAACATGTTGTGCCATCACCTTCCTACCACTTCCTGTCTTCTTCTTTGTCTTTTCCCCCAGTAGTAACAGCCGGTTGTTAATCACGGCTTGAGAGATGCGAAAGTGTTTTACGTTTTGAAAAAAATATGCTAATTTTGATATAGCCAAAAAAAAAAACACGCCTTATCGTAACGTAAAAACTTTTTAGCAAACATGTTTTTTTTTTTGTTTTTTGTTTTTTTTTGCAATTTCTGTGTTTTTTGTGAAGCAAATTTATCCTCATAATTCTGACTTGCGCTGTGATGTGATCAATGGAAATGTAGCTAACATCATTTCCAAGCATTCAAAAGCCACACTACACCCAACATGGAGGCTTCCAGGATCTTGATGACGGAGGGGAAACTCACCACACACCATTATTTGCCTGGATATTCTTACTTCCCAATCAATCATTGGCAATGTTCTTCACTGACGGAGCTTTTCCATCAGTTATCAATAAGTTAGTTGAGTCCATTTCTGTTCTTCTGCCTGTGGGCAACCCTTTTCTGTCTTTTGCTACAGTCTAAAACTTCTTTCATGTGTTTGTTTCAGGTGATGCACATCCGCAAGCTGCTAGCTAAGATGGACCGACCCAACGGCCTCTACCCAAACTACTTAAACCCTCGCACAGGCCGCTGGGGCCAACGTAAGTACACAATAGAAGCATTTATTGACTTTTCGGTCTTAAATCTTAACGTTTCTGGATCGCTGGCGTCCGACCAACCTGTTTGGAGAGGTCCGAAGATGTTCTTGCGAGCTTCCAACGGCCCCTCGCTCCTAAGTGTGCCGTTATGACGGAAAACAAGAGATTAGCACCGTGAGAAGTGGAGACAAAAGTCCCATGGATCTTCGTTAATGAGGACAAATTGAATCAGGCAGAAGACTGAAGATGGGGAGTTTTTCGTTGTCGCTAGATTGATTACATTTGGCAGTTTGCCCAGAGAAATGATCGGCTCTCAGAGAGAAGTTATTGAAGAAGTGACAGAGGTTTTCCTCTGGAACCTTTTATTCCTAACTAATGCACTTTTGGCTTCCATTAAACGGATTTATTTGTTCTAATTCACACCGCTATCCTAAGTAGACCAGTTTATATTATTACATTTAGATACAGACTTTATTTTGACAGGAATGCTGTTGAGAAACGCTCCACTGCCTTCCTGTTTGAAATAAACATACGGTTTATATCTGAACATTTTAATTTATTTTCATTCGTGTTGCGCTTCGGCGAATGACTCAGCAAAACAGAGTGAAATAAACTATTTCATGATGTTCAGTTGATTTATTTGAAACAAAGCATTGATGACCAGATATCATCTTGATATTCATCGAGAGGAAATAAAAAGATGAAATCTGCAATACACTGCATCCGTATGTTTGCGTAGGCTAAAGGTTACCATGGCGACTGTGCTAGGCTATATTGAGCATCTTGAGTTCCACCAAGTTAATAGCAAATAGTAAATATGTAGAACTGTGTTCTGCTTGGTTCTGATTCGTTCTTTCTGTCGGCTTTTGTTTTGTAATATTTTGGCTAATTGAGTGTTAAGATGATTATTCCCTCTGCTTTCTCGTTGCTGTGCAGCTGGAAGTATTTTTTTCTTTTCTTTTGTTTTTTTTTACTTTTTGACAGTTCTCACAGTGTGTAACCGTGGCACCAAGGTATCTTTTTTTTTTTTTTTTTACAGCTGGGAGCCACTGATTAGCATCTCAAAAGCTCAAATAACCTCTGTACTTACGACTCTAACGTAGTTCAAATCTCTGCCACTTATCACAACAGGCGACGCTGCCTGGTCAAGCTTCACAACGCTGTGAAAATGTAACTTACTACAGCATTTAATTTCCCTCTGGGTGAAAAGTAAAGTATTTTTGAATCGACTTTAACTATCTCCCTTCAGAATTTTATTAAGTTTACGTTTCAAACAAGTTAAACTGCTGATCTTTACAAGCGGAGCAGCGCATTAATGGACGGACAGGTGGCACGGCAGTCGGACTGATGTGCTTATAAGTGCGGAGTTTGAGCCAAAAGCTGGGGGAAAATAAATGGATGGAAACTGTAGGGAGGGCAGGTTGATTGAGGGATGGTTGAGTACATTAATGGATTGGAAGTTAGCCGGCGGACCGCACCAGAAGACGGATGCTTATGGATGGTTTGTGTTTGCGTCAGGAGGTTTCATTAGTGTTCTAGTGCAGACGGCAACATGCTTTTTTTAATTTACCATCATTACCTCAATCCGTTTAATTGACTGAAAATGACGAGATGATTTCTAATGGTCCTTTAAAAGGTGATATATATATATTTTTTTATATGAAATAATTATTTCTAATCAAGCCGTGCGGTAATCACGCCCCCATCAAACGACCACGCTTTTTCCCAGAAGCAAAGCGTAAGTGGGTGCATGTAGCAGCTTGGAGGCTTTGCTGAGTCTGAACAACAAAAGCAAGAAAATAATCAAAGTTTGTTGAGGGTTTTTTCTTTCTGTTTTTCCATCTTGGATGAAAATTCAGCCTTAATCGGCTCGAGGCCTCCAGGGTGCAGGGTGTAAAGGCTGACGCCGCGCAAACGGCAACATGACTGAAATCCAAAGCTTGTTGTGGCAGCTAACAACATAATGTTTCTTTTCTCAAACATCTGATCATCTGAAGCATTTTGTAGCTTTTTTTATGTTCTATGTGAAGTTTGTTTTTATAACCTACATTGTCCGTTTTAACAAATCCATTTGATCAAAACAGCGTGACGAGCTAAAAGCTGAACTTTTATCCAAAAACTAAACTCATATATACTTTACACATGTTTTTTTCCTCATTTTGTTGCATTACAACCACATCATGAATGTGGATACCTCCATCTTTGGGAATCTATCATACTGTAGAGTGTGAAAAGTTGAACTCTTCCCGTTATCCACTTTATAATACAGCAGCTTTCCAGTATAATTTATCCGTTTTGTTCATTTGGGTTTTACTTCTTTCCTTCTCCCACATTAATTCTTGAAGGACTCCAATAAAACACGTTTTGTTTTGTGAGACAACAAATTAACTTGATTTGAAATGACAGCTCATCCAAACCCTTCCTTCACATTAAGTCCCCAGTGTTTGGAACAGGGTGTGTGTGTGTGTGTGTGTGTGTGTGTGTGTGTGTGTGTGTGTGTGTGTGTGTGTGTGTGTGTTTGCACCTGTCAGTGAAGCACACTTGAGTCGTAACTCACTACACATTTAAATTCATTACAGCTCTGTTTATACAGTAGGTTTTCAGGCTGGGGAGACTCTCTGGGCCGTCTATTGTTCTAATCAGCACAAAGCACCAGTAACATGGAGTCCTCTGTGACCATATTAAAACTCTTCTGTCAAACTGTTTCTCCCCCATGCTTTCATTTCCTGTTTAGCATAACAATTTGTCCTCTCCTCCATGAATCGTGTCATTTTGCACTAACTCACTCCAGCAGTAGGATTTTCTCGTCTTTGTGGTTTAGTGATCCTCCTTTACTTTTATTTGATGTCTAAAAGTAATATTTTAATGCAGTCGGCTAACAGCGACTCAAAAGCCCTTTTGTTAATTTATTATTATTCAGTACCAGTTTTAGCTCATTCATATTTATCTCTTGTATATACTCTGTGAAATCTTAAGTTTGCTGCTGGACCATTTTATTTTTAATAAAAATATTGCCAGCACGATGTGTAAAACTACTTTAAACATCGTTTAAGTAGTTTTAAAATTAAAACACAAAAATAGTAAAACTACAATTCTTCAACAATAATAAACTATAGAATTAGCGTCTGAGTCCCACATTTTACTTTGAAATGCACAGCCTAAAGCTGATTACTTTCCATTGAATCCATGATGTTTATGAACCAGTTCTTCAAAACACCACCAGATGGCGGCGTCACTCGCTCTGAAAGTCGTTGAACTCCTATTTTACATCTGTAAGTTGTGTTCATAAGTATTAAAAATCGTCCACAAAAACATCTTTGTGTTTATAAACAGCTTTGATAAATTGTAATATTAAGCCAACTTTGGATAAACAGGAAATTAAAGTTTTAAAATTGGGGATGAATAGGCATTACAGGGGCAGTAGCCCAGGGCGCCAACTTGGGGGGAGGGGAGGTGCCCAAGGTTTTTTTTTTTTTTTTTTTTTTTATGAATGCATATTTTGCAAACATTGTACTATGTTTAAAACTCATTGACCCAAATTAGGTAACCTGTATTAATATTTTGGGGATTTTTATGAATTTATGAATGAACAATATTCAAATCTTAGAAAAGTATAAAGTTATAGTCCATTTCTTTGGGGACAACACAGAGTTATCGCCTTAAACCTACAATGCATCAGTTCATATGGACTGTCTGTTACTGTACTGTAATTTGCATTAGTAAAATATTTTTTCCTTAGTGGATTTGGCACCGGCTCCAGCCCAGAGGCCCTCATCCTTGTAAATCCGGCCCTGCTGGTGACGCATCCACATGGTTTCGTTCTCAGACTTTCTTCCGCTTGAAAACTTTTGAAGAACACCTTCCGAAACGTTTCACAATTCAACAGGCGTAAAACCAGGAGGGAGAAAAAGCTGCATTGAGCTGCAGTTAACAGCATTTCCATCTGTTGTAAATGACTGCTGTTAAAACGGACTTTTTAAGGAGACGTTTGAAAGAAGACCAGAGGAAATAAACAGCGGAGCCACGCTCATCGCTCAGCCTCGGTGTCGTGAAGGTGGGGTTGCCACAATTCTGCTTGACAAAGACAGAATGAATAATTCATTCTCCTCTTTTGCTCTTTGTCTTTGAATATCCCTCCAGTTCCCTAAAGGCATGTTATTCACCTCCAGATCAAGAGCTTGATAAGACACAAAGCATCTGCTCAGATATCAGATGTGGCTACCTGGAGCGGAGGAGAGTCTGAAATTAATCCCATTTCTCCACAGAGAGACGGGGATAGCCTTTTTATTTATTTATTTATTTATTTTTTAAATAACTAAAGGATAAAACTAGAATAAGTCTGAAACTTCCCTCTTGACTCCAGCAGGTGGGCCTGCAGTGGACGTCATATACGTGTTTTTACTGTAAAAATACTAAAATGAAGGGAGAAAAGATCTAATTTTAACTCCGGTGGAACGTTTCCACTCTAAACGGAGTCCCGTTTTCGCTCTGCTTCGTCCAGCTACTCAAGCTGTGTAAACTTCAGTAATTATTACCGGGAACAGTGAAATATGAGACGGTAAACAAAACGGGGAAAACCAGAAAGCGTGCTGCCAGTATTTTGTGGCTGCCGAGAAGTGAAGGGAGAAAAAAATAAATAAATCAAAACATGGCTTCGGTTGATGCTGCGCTTTGCCAAGGACGTTGAGGCACAGATTAGAACTGAATAATTCATGCTCATTCTCTCCGTCTCCAGCTAATCTCAGAACTCGTCTCTCCGCAGATCACACCTCGCTGGGAGGACTGGGCGACAGCTTCTACGAGTACCTGCTGAAGGCGTGGCTCATGTCCGACAAAACCGACACGGAAGCCCGCAAGACCTACGACGACGCCATCGAGGTGCGCCGCCGCGACTCCTCGCGCAGCTTTCGGGCCCGTCCCGCTTCACGTCTGCGTGTTTGTTAAATCCGGAGTTAAATGTTTTTCCACCCCAGGCCATCGAACGCCACCTCATCCGCAAATCCAACGGCGGGCTGACGTTCATCGGCGAGTGGAAGAACGGCCACCTGGAGAGGAAGATGGGCCACCTGGCCTGCTTCGCCGGCGGCATGTTCGCGCTGGGCGCCGACGGCTCGCCGGACGACAAGGCCGGCCACTACCTGCAGCTCGGTGCAGAGATCGCCCACACCTGCCACGAGTCCTACGACAGGACAGGTGACGCTTCTTTTAGTTGTTTGGTTTTTATCCAGAGTTTTTCTTGTCCTTTCAATATTTTGAATGTGTTGATTTTGTTATCTGTTCAGCACTTAGTCGCTGATGTTGTTTTGAAGTGCTTTATAAAAGACGTAGTAGAAGAAGGGATGCATTGATCTGCCTTTTTCACTTCTAGTACCGATATCTCAGGATTAGCATTGGCCGATAGCGATCCATTACAGAAAAACATTCTGAATTTACTTAAAACGTTTCTTCTTTTAAACACAGACATAAATGTAATGAAGTACAAATTAATTTAATAATTCTGCACCAGTACAGCACACTGAAATACACCAATAGCTTCCCAGGTTTGGTCAAATATGTAAAAACAACACTAATTTAGTTTGTTCAACATAAATATATAATAATGAAACTGTACGTGGATATAGTGCTTTTGAAAAGTGTTCAAACTATAACATATTTTGGGGGGTTTGCATCACAGACTAAACACAAAAGTAGAAGAAAAAAAAGTTTTGTGATTTAAAAATGAAAATGCATGCCACACTTTAGATGTTTATAAAATAAAAAAACATAGTGGGACCAGTAGAAACGAGGAATCTGGTTGGTTTATGAGAAGATGCTAGCTAAAATGTTATGAGCCCTAACGTTAAAGCAGTAATCATAAACATTAGCTTTGCTAACGCTAAAATGCTGTTCCAACATGGTATTTAGTGTAAGCTAACGCGCTGAAGCGTTTCGTCTGTTTTACTGTTGAACTGCAGCGATGCATTTTGGATAGACAGTAAACTTAATTTGCCATCTTCATCACAAGCGTCAGGAGAGGAAACATGTCTGCTGCTTAAACCATTTTCACCCACTTCAAAATAAAAGCATGAATATCTACGGCTAGTCGCTTGCAGTCGATAGCCAAAACTTCAACTCCGATGTCAAACTTTAATCAACTAAGAGTTTACAAGACAGTCGAGTAAATTTAGAAATTACCAGGAAAAATGAATGAAAAATAAAGCTAAGTGAGCTAAATGTTTTCAAAGTTAGCAAGAGCGCTAAAAGAAAAATTATCTCTGCTATTAGTGGATTAGCATAAGTGCCCACCACTAGGAGAGGTGACGAAGCTAAACGCAAGGAAATCCTGACAGAGAAACGTAAAGGCTGCGAAACATGAAGCCAGATGCACATATTTATTTGGCCTCATGTTCTAATGTGACCTCATGTTTCAGATTTTTATTTGTAAAAACAAGTAGAAAACAGTCCACCAACTTTATGTCAATGCACTCCTTTCTGTTGCCACTGAAATACTTGTAATTTGTGGTTGAAAGGTGAGAAATGCTGTGCCGTGCGTCATACAATTCACTCCCTGGCCAGTAAAACGTCCCATTCCAGCACATCTCCTGGAACCATATTTCATGTTAAATGTGACACACATTGGCAGTGACATGTTGGCGAGCTTATTAATTCATTTCCATCAACATTGCTCATTATTTTAATGAAGATCTTTAACGATCAAGACACATGTGTGGACAGTTTTCTCCTCTAATCCCAAAGTTTCTCAGTGCTGCAGTGTTTTGGGTTCTGCGCTCCGGGCCTTCTTTCACATTTCCAGCCCCATTAATCATCCTGCTGCCATCTTGGATTATTTGCTGCTGGGAAAGCATGGATTTATTAATGGATAAGTTTGCCTATTTGGCATATTAAGCTGGCAGCTGATCTCATTCCACACATTGCAGACCTATAAAACAACTCAGTCCCACCCATAGACATGTAAGTGGGCTACTGCAGGTATGAAATAAGGAAAGAGGCTAAAATAACAGGAAATATTGTCTTGGTGGTGTTTTTTTATTTTTTTGACCCAGCCATATATCTTGTATTTTCCATGATTTTGGGGCGGGGCTTAGAATCTAATATGGTCATCAGACATCCTGTTTATGACTATAAATTTTTTTCTTATTTATTTATAAATTTTTTTAAACTTTGTTAGTTTTTCCTCTCCTTTAACGAAGCCTGACTGAGATCAAATAAATCAATAAAACTTGTCAGCGGTCTGATGCGGCATCATGTGCAAGTCGGTAAAATTGTGATGTCCCTCTGAGCGGGTGGAGAGCGGGGTTGCCACGGCAACAAATGAAGACGGAGGGGAGGTGAGAGAGAAGCGCGCGGGGAATGTTCCCGGCGACGGTCAGGCTGTCTAAATTTGGGCTCTCGGTTATTGAGCGGTCAGCCTTTGGGGAACTTTCCGCCATGCTTGTGCCGCGGCGCCGTAATCTGCTCAGAGACGAAAACGCTGCTCTGTCAGCTTCTGTGTTTCCTCCCCCCCTCCTAATACTCGGTACGCTTAATTGGCTGAAGACATTGGTTGTAAAAAGATTGAGGAAAAAAAACAAAAAAGCTAGTAAAATCAATGCGGCTGGATGCTTTTTATGACTTACACATGTGTGTATCTGTGTGTGTGTATCTGTGTGTGTGTTTGCCCACACACTCCTATGCGGAGTCTAATTATCAACAGCAACTGGACCATTAAGACAAACAGGGAGCAAAAGATAATGTTGATCTCAATTCTCCTCTTTCAGCTCTTATTAATTTGTTCCTTTCACTCTCTCCCCTCCTTTGTTTACCCTCCTAACTCGCCAACTCTATTCTACCTTTCTCTCTCTCTCTTACTTCCTCTACCCCTCCATCATCATCATCACCCCAGTCCTGAAGCTGGGCCCAGAGGCCTTCAAGTTCGACAGCGGCCTGGAGGCGGTGGCCGTGCGGCAGAATGAGAAGTACTACATCCTGCGGCCGGAGGTCATCGAGACCTACTGGTACATGTGGAGGTTCACCCACGACCCCAAATACAGGCAGTGGGGCTGGGAGGCGGCTCAGGTAAGGACCAACGCTGACTTGGATTTTATTCTGGAGCTGCAGTGTGTCACGTTTTACAGATTTGTTACAGAATGCCAGATAACCAGTGAAAATAATATTAAATCGAGCTCCTCTTCCTTCACCCTCTGTAGAAACAACCAATCAGAGTCAAGAGGAGGGTCTTAGCACTGTCAGTCAAGCTAGTATACATGCTGCTAAATGTGCTAATAGCGGAGAAACGGCTTACTGTGCAAAAAAAAAAAACACAGTAAGTGTGGTGGACATGCTAACTAGCTTTAGCATTGATGAAAGGCTTTGGTTTGGCAGAGAGAGCGAGGGCATACATAAGCATGATTGACAGCGCTAAGACCCTCCTCCTAGCTCTGATTGGTTGTTTCTGCCCTTGGATCAAGAGGCAGAGGAGCTCTATTTTTATCCTCCTGTTATCTGTCTAATCTTATGCTGTCAGGACATAGTGATAGGTTAATATGTAATAAAAATATTTTTAAAAATCATATTTTTTATAAAAGTTACATAATAGACAGATGAACATTTTACCCTCGTTATCACTTCTCTGTTTCCTTGTACATACGCCACAAAGAGCATTTTAGGTTTTTAGAGGTTTTGCATTACTTCCATTAAGGCCACCGATTCAGTGCTGTGCAAAAGTATTCATACTCTGAGCTTCAGCATTCAGCCTCTGTAGTTTTCTGGAAGCTTGTTCCAGAAAACTGCAAGACACCCGAAACACTGAGTTCCTCTAAATCCAGGCTAAAAGTCCACGTTTGATTAGTAGCAACTGGAACTCTGAACAACATATTAGATGTATATTGATGATTTTGGTGATGGTATTTAGTGGCCTTGCCTTGTTGCTGAAATGTGCCACACAAAAAAACCTTCACTTGACATTTTGTCACATTAAAAGCACAAACTTTAATGTATTTTATTTGAATCTTAATGCAATCGACCAACACATACAGAGAGTCTGATTGGAAAGTGGAAGGAAAATTAGTTTCCCCTCCAATCTCAATCTTTTATAAAATCATAAACGTCTCTCTGTGCGGCCTGCGTTTATGTTCAGCCCTCCTGAGTTGCTGCTTTGTTGAACCTCATTTTGATGCAACAAGCTGCTCTGCATGTCTATGAATGAAATTTCTGCCCATCGTTCTGCCAAGTTTTCCTCTGTCAGATGGAAAACGGTGAAGTAGCAAAACATCAATAAGCAGTCGCTTTGTAGTCTCAGTTGGATTCAGATCTCCTCCCAAATGTTGCTTATTTGTTTGCTTTGACTGGACCGTTCTAACAAATCAATCCTCCAGCACTGTTCTGTCTCATTCAATCTCCCGTTATCAAAGTGGGAATGATTTGTTCACCATAGATAGCACTTTGAGTGGAAGCAAAAAATATATATTTAAAAATATATATTTAGTGTTATTTGAGCTAAAACTCATTTTTCCCCCCAAATCTTTCCTGTGTTCGCCTCGTGACTCTTTCAACAGTACGTTTTTATTTCTTGCAACCTCTGCATAAATTTGAATACACATCTTCCGTTAACAGATTCTCACACCTGAACTGTTTATTTCTGCAGTTAGCTGCTTCCAATTAATGAAATTTAACTCCTGAAAAACATTTTCTTCTTCTTCTGTACTTTTATGCAGCAATGTGTGTTGATCTACCACATCAAATCCCAAAAGTGAAAGTATGTGGTTGCAGCATGAGAAGATGTGAATATTCAAAGAGCACGATCACTCCTGCAGTGCAGTCAGCTACCAATTGTGTTGTTCTGCAGCGTGTTCAAGATGGCGGCGGAGTTAAAATAGCCTCTGGTGTATAAAAGGCTCCACCTGTTTTCCTCCAGCCTCCTCGTCGTGTTGGAAGCTCGTCACAAACAGAACGTCGTCGAAGAGCTTCCCGCTTTAAATCTGAGATCAATGGCTCCTGTCACAGTTCCCTTTCATATCGGGCTAATTATCGTTATTGAATGCCTAAAATTCGCATTAAGGGCCACGGCTATTATTTGTCATTACGAGCTGAAAACAGCACATCGGTCATAATGGGAGAAATGAATGTAATCAGTGAGGTTCGGAAATATAGAGCGCGTCTGAAACGATTGCCTCGATGAATGCACAAAGAGAGAGCAGGCAGGTGAAATATAGCAGCTAGTGACTCCCAGGTGCTCTGCAGTCAGTGTCGTCCAAAGCTCATTCTGATTCAGGATGGGGTTAAAGAGGCAGCATTATGTACAAGTGACTTTTTTTGAAAAAACTCACCTGGAGAGTTTTTGATTCTTTCATGCATGTTTGAGAAATCCTTTAATCTCCATGGCAACCTGTAGAAAACGCCTGGAATGAGCTGCAGTTTCCAAATTTCCAAGCTTCCGCCTCACAGAGCACCCCGTCCCTCTTGACTCCCCCAATAAGCTCCTTCAGACTAGCCAGCAGCAATTAGCAAACACCTGGTGGAGCTGAGCATCTGTTTACCTCATTATAGGAGCTACTTCTCAGTGCAACTCCGGTAAAAACGTTAAAGGGTTAATAGAGGAGCCATGTTGTGATGACTTCCTGGAGGCAGAGTTTCAAAAAGAGCGGGAGCTTCTTAAAGAGACAGAGGCTCAATTTCAAGTCAAATTTCTTTCTAGTCATGTTTTATACAGTTCTGGAAAAAAAATTAAAGACCACTTAAAATGATCAGCTTCTCTGATTTTACTCTTCATCTGTATATGATTGAGTAAAATGAACATTGTTCTTTTATTCTATGAACTATCGACAACATGTCTCAGGAATTACAAGCAAAAAAATTATTTGCAGAAAATGAAAAATAATCAAAATAAGATGCAAAATAAGGTTAAAATGACCTTAAATAGTATAAAGAAAACAAGTTCACAACAATATTAATGTTTGAACTCAGGAAGAGTTCAGAAACCAATATTATAATGTATGGTTTAAAAAAATCATGAGGTTTTCAATGGGTTCAGTGCAATGGGCTCTTCATTTGTTCCAGAGCTGTATGTAGCATTTTTATAACAGTTGATTGTTATAAAATACATACTGCCCCTTTAAAGAGACGCTTTGACACACATCTATGAGAAAAAAGGAAAAGTTTTAATCACTTTTGTTTCCTCTTCCATACGTTGTTGAAAACGTTCAACACCGGTATTTTGTCTTAATTTCATCTTTTGCTCTATATTTCTTAGTTTCTTCTGAAGCCTTTTTTTAATCATCCTTTACAACAAGGACTTTTTTAATCACAGCATAAATCTCATCTCCCATAAATGTTTATTTAATCGGGGTGATGTCACATGGCTACATCCTGTCTCTAACGGCTGGATGTTAAAAGTTTGCTCCCATTTGAACCCGCCTCCTCCGTGCGACTGCTTGATGTGGTCTTTTAAGCAGGAGATCTGCTTTATTTCTGCTTGTTTTTTCGAGACAACCTTTACTTCTTCCTGTGTGTTATGATAAAAGCCGTCTGAAAATAGCACCGAGCTGAAAGCCTCCTCTGACGGGGGGATTAGAGCGCTCACCGTCTATATGAGTCGGCGCGGTTCCTCGGCGCGAGACTCGTCGTTTTCATCTTCTTTCCATCTCTTGTTTTTCTCCTTTCTCCTGCCAGTCGTCTTGTCATTTAGTTTTAGTCTCTCTCTCTTCTTAGCAGCTCTTTGTTTTTGTTTTTCTGAGTGGGAGTAAATAGCATATGAGCACAAGTGCCAAGCAAATGTACTGGCAGGTGTGTTTATTAGCCGCGATCCTGAGTGACACTAAAGAGAGCTGGCGCTGAAGGCCTCGTCTTTACTTCCTTTTGCTTGGTTGAACCTTATAGGTAAACAGTTATAAATGTGATGGAAGAGATTCTTATTTAATGGCAGATTTATGCGGTTATAGTTCTGCATGTTGATCTGGACTGTGTGGAGTTTCAGTGGGTTTTAAGTGAAAATGTTTTCTGAAACGCTTTAAGCAGCTTTAAAGTGAAAAATGAAGCAAAAATTATTAATCTGTTAAACTATTGGTCTCTTATAAACCACATTTTAATTTGATGCTTCAGAGCATCATCCAGTAACTTTTACAGGGTTACCTGGAAAATCTTTGAATTTCAGTTGGATGTTTTCAAGGTTTGGAAAGTGCTTGATTTCTATATAAAGTGATATTCAAACTGTGAAGTTTTGTAGTAAAGTACAACCTAATGTTTGATTAAAAACCTACATTTGGAAAGTGTTATAAACAGTCTTACCTGGAGTGTTACCTGGATTCTTTCATGCATATTTGAGAAATCCTTTAGTCTCCATGGCAACCATTCAGATGTGCAAAACACCTGGGTGGACTTAGCTCCGCCTTTAAGACGAAGCTCCTCCTCAGAGCTGCAGTTTCCAAGTTTCCACCTCATTGAGCAGCCCTCCTCCACTCAGCTCCTTCAGACTAGCCAGCAGCAATTAGCAAACACCAGCTGGAACTGCCGTAACAGATGGAAGATGCTGTGATGTTCCAGAAAGAGTAGGAGCTTCTTAAAGCGACAGAGGCCCAATTTCAAGGTACATGGTAAAAGTTCTATATCATATTTGAGATGTATAGCATTTTTCTAACAACTGAAGTCGTCATAGTTATCCGACTGTGCTACAAACCAGCACTATGTACCTGGAAAATATATAATACTGCCCCTATAAGGTCAGTTAGAATCACCAAAACTATTTTGAGAGACAACATTTTGTTGTATTTTAGTTGATCTTGTTGTAAAATATCAAATACTATCACAATACATTATAAGGAATAGTAATTAATTATATCATATGATAGTAAATTGAATCTGTCTTCTTTAGTTCATTTGTATTGTTTTTATGGAGAGTATTTTTGAAAACTTACTTTGAAAAGTTATGATGTAAAGCACTTTGAAATGCCTTGCTGGTGAAATGTGCTGTACAAATAAAATTTGATTTGATTTGAAAATGTTTGAAAAGTGCTTGAATTTTACTGTGGGAAAACTGTTTTTACACAATCTAGAATTGGGCCAAACTGGGCTACGTTGGAGGGTTTAAAATGGAAAAAAAACAACTTGGACTTTATTCTGTTGGCTCAGAATATGTCTCCCAGGACTTTCAGATTCTTTCTATATAGAAATCAGGCTCATATGTTTCATTAAAAATTGTATGTTTAGTTTGTTTTTACATTTTTCATAGCAAAATAAATTTTTGTTACCCATGTTGCAGAAAGTTTGGACTGCCCTGATGTAATCTAATGGAGCACACCTACAATAAACTCTCAGCCTACTGAGAAGTACTAGGAAGTACTAATACTTCCTAGTACTTCAGGTTTGTTGTTTTTCTCCCCATAAGACGAAACTCTAACAAGCAGCACTTTCGTTTACTTCACCTCATCGTTGCTAAAAGTTCTGCGTTTTCCTCCCTGAATTCGTGGTTTTCCACTAATTGTCTTCACATCAGGTTTGTCACTCATTACCTGAGGCTCTCTCCGAACGCCTCTCCTCCTCCGGTACTGTCTGTACTCTAACCCACTCACGTCTCGCAGACACCTGCAGTTTTCTCCAGATGACGCTCTCAGCCTCAGCTCCACACAGCTACATTTCTCCGCTCGTGGGCTTAGTTAAATGCATTTCTCTGACATAGCTGAGCAAGCCGACTTCCTCATGCAAACACCTGAGCCTCGGCGTGTTGCATAAACGGCTGTCAGACTGTTGCGGGCCACTTGATTAGATGCACCTGTTCAGTTGCTTGTCAACACCAACATCCAGTCTGGCAGCAACTCTTGGTTCTGAACGTCTTGCTCAAGTTCAAACTGAACACCTGAACGGATCGATTTTAAAGTTGTCAACGGGCAACAATATCATAAGATGAAGGAAGTTAAAAAAAAAAAAAGTACAAGTAATATTAACTTGTGGAGTCCAACCTGCTACAGGCGAGGAGCGTCCAACAAAACGACTTAAACGTCCAGATGAGCTGGTGATGCTGGTTGGTTTGCATTTGTATGTGCATACGGCTGTCGCAGTTAATCAATTCATCGCATGGTAAATTAAAATAAGTTTGATAATTTTCATTCATTTGAAGAGCAACTTTGTTCACAGAAACATAATCCGTTTTATTTGTTGTTTCGGATTTTGTCCCCCCCCCCCCCCCCCCCCCCCCTGTCTCTTTTCTGTTTTCTGTGGTATTCTATTTCTT